>NC_060272.1:38948596-39254428 GCF_021613505.1 Equus quagga | reverse complement strand
AATACTGTTAACTGATGATGTTGACCTACGTTAGACAAATGTATATTTGAAGGCTTCCAAGTATGAAGGTTTGCCAGATAAATATATTGTATTTTCTTCCACAGTTTGATTTGCCTTTGAGTTTTCTTAATGACATCTTTTGTGAACAGTATTTTTAAAATTTTACTGTGTCTAACTTTTCCTTTTTTCTTCTTTTTTTTTCTGCTTTTTCTCCCCGAATCTCCCCAATACATAGTTGTATATTTTAAGTTGTGGTCCTTCTATTTGTGGTAACTTTTCTTTTATGAGTTTCGAAATCTGTTAAGAAATCTCTGCTCAAACCTAGGTCAAAAAACCAAATTTCTTGGCTTTGCTCTAGAAGCTTTACAGTTTTAAACCTTATACTTGGATTGATGATCCATTTGAAATTAAATTTTGTGTGTGGTGTGAGGTAGGAGATAAGGTTAACCTTTGGCCAGATGAATATTCAGTTGCCCCCACCAATATTTATGAATAATCTTTTCCTTTCTCATTGAATTTCATTGGTGTCATTGTCAAATGTCAAGTGACTATGTATGTGTAAGTTTATTTTTGAAATGGTATATTTCTATTCCATTGACTTATTTGTGTATCCTTGTGTCAATACACACTCTATAAATTACAGTATTTTATGCAAGAACTTATATTGATAGAGGAAATTATGCTGAAATTAATATATAATAATTTGACATTACAAAATTACACAGATGAAGAACAGAATAGAGATTTCCAGAGATCAGAGTAAATAATACTTCGCAGTATGAAAGTTTGCATTTTTAAAATGTGCTCCCCCAAATGGTTCATGATATCCATGTATTATCATTATAAACCTGTCTCCCTGAAATTAATCTGACAAAAATTAGACACCCAAAGTATTTACTGAGTAAAAGAATTTGATTCTAATTGTCTTAACCATAAAAATATAAATAATCTAATGAAAATATGTATAAAAATAAATAATGAGTAAAGTAATAAAATTCAGAATAGTTGAATTGTTAAGAAAGGCATCTGCAGTTCTCACCTCTCACTTTCACCAGCATTATGGTGTCATCTGAAGATAATTCACAGAAACTCTTCATAACACAGGAGACATGCCTTAGTGAAACTCACTGAAAAAAATATAGAAGTACAGAGGCCAGGCTAGGGGCATTGTGGTTAAGTTTGCACACTCCACTTCAATGGCCCAGGGTTCGTGGGATTGGATCCCAGGCATGGACACACACTCTGCTCATCAAGCCATGCTGTGGAGGCATCCCACATATAAAATAGAGGAAGATTGGCACAGATGTTAGCTCAGGGCCAGTCTTCCTCACCAAAAAAAATATATATATATGAATATGAAATAATATGTAGATAAATACAGTCTAAAAATTCCAGTTGCCAGACTATACATTTTTCTACATTGATAATCAAAACATAATTGGGCCTGTCTGGTGGCACAGTGGTTAAGTTCTCTCACTCTGGTTTAGTGGCCCAGGGTTTGCAGTTCAGATCCTGGGGGCAGATCTACACATTGCTCATCAAGCCATGCTGTGGCAGCATCCCACATATAAAATAGAGGAAGATTGGCACAGATGTTAGCTCAGGGACAATCTTCCTCACTTACCCCCCCAAAAAAGCACAATCAACCTTAATACCTTAAGCAAATTTGGTCTATAAAACAATAATTTAGAGTGTTGTTATCTTACACGACAGACGTATTCTTGTTGCTCCAAAAATGTTAAAATACAATTTATAAAACCATAATCTCTCATTATAAAGTACATATAAAGCAATAAAGCTAATATGATTAAAACATTAATAGAGTTTTTACAATTATTTTTCTCTAAACTTTAAATTAATAACTTTTGATGCAAGAAATATTAATACTCCTAGTATCTACAACTTATAATTATACCATTTCGCTAATATGTATTCTCTATTATATTTTAAAAATTTGCAAATTAGTGTTATATAGTAATTTGTATTTTAACCTTATGATAATTTATATTTAACTTTTTTCAACCATTATATATAAAGATGCTATTTTTGTTACCTAACAAAATGCTAGTAACTAATTATGTTGCAATATTAAAATGTAGATTTAGGTAATCTTAAAGTTAATGAAAATATAGCTACAGTATGAAAATGCTGTAACTGCTAATGTTAAGAATGGGAAGAAAACAATTTTAAAGTTCATCCTGCTCACTTTCTTGATGGTGCATAAAATATCCTCCATTAACAGTCTTGGATTATTTGTGTAACTATAAGTGTCCTGTCCACACTCCTACACTTCCCCAGACTTTGGCTCTGTGTACTTGGTGAAGGTCCCATGGAAAAGAATTGGCAAACAATTGTGGTTTCACTCCAGCTCTGAGACTTGGTGGGATTCTAATCTCTCACCCCAGCCAACGCCTGCCACTAAAAGCAGGGAAATTTTGCCCTTACTCCAGCAAATGTCCTCTGTCACTGTTGGGTTCACACCTCCTCCCACTGTGAGGCAGCAATGTAAGCATTACTTGATCTATTTTCTCCTAAAAAGGGCTTACTCCTCTGGATATTACTTTGCATTACTTTGTTTATATTTCTAAGAAGCTATTATTTTGTAGTTTATTTAATATTTTCACAATGTTAGAATGGAAATGAAATTCTCCTGCAAATTTCAACACCCTAACCTGAAGAAGTTCATAACTATTATTGAAAAACTAAATAAGCTAGATATTTTACTTGAAAATGAGCTAAAAAATTCACCCCCGAAGACTTAAGAAATACTGAGTAAATAATAAAACAAATTCTAGTGAGTTTGTAGATGAGTCTTATTAAATCATGGGATGGAACCTTTCTGTTATTGAAATCTTTTCAGAATCCAGAACACAATTTAAAAATCTCAACTCATTATTATGCAGGAATATGTCTGATACAGAAATGAACACAGATAGTCCAGAAAATGTAAACCACAACACAAGCTTACGCATCGTCAAAGTTGGGGTTAGTATTTAGTCAGCGAATTACCCAGGAACCAGAACGGTTACTAACTGACTGTCCATCTTCTGTAGCACTTGTGCCTGTACCTAATTTGCTGTTCCCTCCGATTGGCAAGTGTCAGAGCTCTGTGGGCTGCTGCCTATTCTAAGTAGGCCTTAATTAATTTATAAATTATAAAACTTTCCCCCTTTCTTTTACAATATTACTATTCATTTCTGAATGATGTATGTACCTACATCTATTTTTCTAACATATTAATATTTTAAATAGATATTCTTTAATGAGCATAGTATCCAGTATCCACTAGTTAAAAATATTACCTGAATCACAAAATATGACTGTTTCTAAATAACATTCTGTATCACTGCCCTGTGAGGTGACTTCTCTTTTAATCTCACATTATTTTAATTAATATTGCCATAGAACATGTTTTGATACTGTATAGGGCAAGTTCTTTCTCATTGGTCTTTTTTCACACTGTATTGACCATCCCTGCACACGTTCTTTTTCTGATATACTTTCAAATAATCTTATGACATTCTAAATTCCTTTAGAGTTGAATTGGATGATTAGATTATTTGTAGAAGAATTAACATCTTTGAGTGTTTCCATCCAGAAAATAAATAGTATGTCTTCCCTTTTGTCCATATTTCTTTGTTTCTTGTTAAGATTTTGTAGTTGTTTTATATAGGTACTACACAGGCTTTCTTATGGTTATTCTTAGATGTCATCTATTTTTACATTCGTGAGTGGGATTTCTTTATTACTCTTTTCTAAATAGTTAATGCTTCTTCTCAGAAAAGTCTTTTATATTGTAGAGTATTAGAGAATAAGCCAGATTTACTAAATTATTTTATTTATTCTAATTATTAGTATTGATAAGCAGTAAAAGAGATGGAAAATCCAGACCGACCAATTGCTCTGGAGGCAATTGAGAATGCTGTCAAAAAATTACTTTTCCCAAAAAGTGTCAAGCTCCAAAGCCAAGTCTTTGAAAACTTCAAGGAACAGATAATGCCAAATGTTATTTAAACTGTTTCAGAGCCCGGCAAGAAAAGAGGAGCTTTGAAATTCCTTTAATAGAGTCAGTATGATATTGATGCCAAAACCTAAAAGTGCAGAACAATCTCACTTGTGAATACTGAAGCAAATATCTTAAATAAAATATAAAGTAGAAGACAGAAGAACTTTCAAAGGATTATGCAGCATGGCAAATGGGGCTTTATTTCATGGTTCAATCATAGGAAATCTATTTCTATATTTCAAAATATTAAAGTCAATAGAAAAATATAATTTTCCTAGATGGCAGGATGTCTTTTGATAAAATAGATATTTTAATTCTAGCTATATAAGCATATATCAAATTAAAAATCAGAAATGAGCTTAAAAAATGCAACATTGGCTGAATATAACCACTCTAGGCCTATTTTTGTAGTATCCCAACAATCATATTCAAAACTAATGTAAAAAGAGAGATTAAGAGGCTAAATTTGGCAAGGAAGCAAAATCATTCTTATCTGGTATTACGTACCTGAAATTTCAAGAAAATCAGTTGAAAAACTATTAGATACCATACTGAAGTTAACAAAGTTAAAATACAAAAATCAGTTCATTTCAATTACTAAATAGATCATACAACGGAAGAAACATTTTTACTTCCAACAAGAGCATAACCATAAAAATACGTATAAGATGATTCAACAAGAAATGTTCATAACTTTGCTGAAAATGTATTTCTATTAAAAGTGTCACTTTTTGAATTGCTACATCTTCTGATTGATAAGATTATAGTCACACTTTATTCTTGGTTTTATTTATGTAATTACTAGACAAATTTCTGAAGGTACATGCATGCATCCCAATTTCCCATCTCCTCAATTGTTTATTTGAAGGATACTCAAGATACCCTAAAACTTGTGTGTAACAGCCACTTTTATATCCTCCTTGGAATTTTTGCAGAATTTCTAGACTATTTCTTGCATGTTTCAATCAATATATTTTGTTGTTTTTGTTAAAATTGATTAATAAATTATTAAACAGTGGGAGAAGACATTGTAACAGAGACAATAAATCCTTTGTGTGGTAAATGGGGAAACCACAGTATGCAAGTTAGGACACACACACACACACACACACACAAATACACACATTTACATTTCTCCAATTTCTTGCAATATGAGTGTCTTTTCATGTATTTACTGATATTTGTATTTTCTTTTCTAAATAGTATTTTTATATAATTTACCTCTTTTACAACTGGGTTATTTGAATGTCCTTAGTTGATTCAAGGAGATTTTTATATATTATTATTATTCTGTAGTCAGTTACATGTATTGTAATATTTTATATAACCATTACTTGTCTTTTTTGTTACTGTGCTTTTTTAAAAAAAATAATGAGAGAGCCTATTGGTACAACTTTAAAGTTTGATGACATATATATGTGCCAACGTGATTGATGGGAGTGTAATTCACCTATCTTGAGGAGAAATTTTGATTACAGTAGCTAGTAGAAGTTATATTGTATACACATTTGCCAAAAGTTTTTGTGTTTTTCAATGTTACATATGCAAATATATTATGCATACGGTTGCAATCTAAATGATCATTAATAGATAAATTATTAAATAAAATTTTACATGAATAACATGGAATACAATATATTCTTTACAAAATTTCTGTATATCTATATATATTGACATTAATCTAATTGCAATAAAATTAAGTTGAAAGAAATTGAAATCAAAAACAATATATAAAGTATGCCCCTATCTACATAAAAAGAAACCTCCTCATATGTATGTACATACATGTGGGAACACATATAGGCTCACACGAACATTTCTAGAATGACACATATCAAATTGGTGACAGAATTATGTCTGGAAAGGGGAACTGGCTCTTGACTTTGAAAACGGGATTATGCTGAAAGTGAACTTTTTGCTTTCACTCTAACATTCTGTAGTATCTGCCATTTTATAAATAGAAGGCATCTGTAATCCAGAAATAAGTGAAAAATGAGAATACAAGTGAATAAAATATAGCTTAATTTGACTAACTTCTATATAGAAAACTGAATACTATAAAATATAAATGGTGAATTCTCCTTTGATTCTTTCAATAATAAATATCCTTTATATAATAAAGATTACTTTAATTAAACGAATTGTAAATATATAGATATATATCCTTTTATGAGAAGATTAATGGAACTTGTCTAACAGGAGAAAAATTGTTTATAATTATACTATTAATCACTAATATAAAAATGCAAAATATCATTATATGAATAGATTCTAATTATTTTTAAAATTTCAATTTTATTTGTGAACTACACCATGAACTAAGAATATATTTTCGTAAACTATAGATCATATGTATTTAAAATAGACACCCAAGATAATTGTCCTGTAGAGTAGCTAGAGACATTCCATCTAAAATTAATAACAAAATGAAGAGTCAAGATAAGTTCATTCGTTGCAATGGCCTCGTACTGTGTGATTAAGAGGAGGAGCTCTGTCATCAGACTGCTTGGGCATAAATTTTATTTATAGCAATTGGTATCAGTGTGACCTGGAGCAAGTTAATTCATTTAATTTATATTCTTAATTTCACTGTTTATAAATATGGAGGAAATGCTAGTGCTTACTCAATACAGTTTTTGTAGAAATAAATGTTAAATATATAAATATAGTAACTACTTAATAAAACATAGCACCTATAACAGATACATCTCTTCTAATATCCAGAGCCCTCCACCATCAGCCCTAGCAAACTTTGCCAATTGCACTCCTCGGTTCTGATGTTCCATTTAAAGTTGGTCTATGTAACCATAGATATTGTCTCCTTTATTAAAATATCCATCTGTTGGTCTTCCAACCTTTTCCAACTTCACCCATCCATTCAATGTGTTTGTTTTAGGAGATAATAGACAAAGTAACTTGTACAATTCCTAGCAAGTAGTAAGCACTCAGGACTTGGGCTCCATCTAGCCAATAGAGCTCATTTAAATACACATAGTCTTCTGAACTCCCGAACACTTGTATTATATTCCATCTAGTTAGCCTAATATATACAGGTCATTTACTGTTAGTAAGATGCATGTATAAGAGCTCACATTTTTGTTTTATATTATTTCAATATTATATGACTTGCATTTTCTAATGTATGTTTACTAAAAACAGGAAGTCATGTTTCATTCTTTTTTGTCCAGCTCCTCAGTTTTTAGAATAATAGTGCAGTGCTTTCTACATTTATGATGAAACAAATATGTATTAAATAATTTTTCACATAATATTGATTTTATAAATTTTGTTTTGATCACTTTTTCTTTTGGTGAGGAAGATTGGCCCTGAGCTAATGTTTGTTGCCAATCTTCCTCTTTTTTGCTTGAGCAAGATTATCACTGAGCTAACATCTGTGTTAATCTACCTTTATTTTGTAAATGGGATGCCACCAGAGCACGGCTTGATGAACGGTGTATATGTCTGACCCAAGATCTGAATCCTCAAACCCCGGGCCACCAAAGCAGAGTGCACGGAACTTAACCACTACGCCACTGGACCAGCCCCCTTGATCAGTTTTATATACCCAACATTTCTGTTAAGTGATCATACAATCATTTAAGGAGCAATACTCAAAGTTTGTTGTTGTTTTATGTGTAGTTTTTCAATATGGATAATAGAATTACTTGATGCTTTCACAGTCTCTGACCTGATATCTCTTATAATCAAGGATGTATTTTAGAAAATGCTGAGTATATGTAATCTTTGAATCCAGAAATTTGACAAATGGCCTTCCAAATTGATCAAATATTTATTTCATTTAAAATAATATCCCATTCAACTTCTTGAATAAGGGTACACCATACATATCTGGGCTA
Organism: Equus quagga; assembly: GCF_021613505.1. Lineage (NCBI taxonomy): Eukaryota > Metazoa > Chordata > Mammalia > Perissodactyla > Equidae > Equus > Equus quagga. The sequence goes on along the minus strand of NC_060272.1, from coordinate 39,246,565 downwards.
AAGAATGTTTAATAACAAATCAATTCATTGTTTCTCTAATTGTAATTCAGCATGAATATAATATTTATTTAATAAGAGCAATCCCTGCAATCCATGAATAATTATCATTTTATAAAAATATTAGCTGAGATAATTTTTGCTTGTAAATGCTAGACATCTGTTATTTGTATATGCTGGTAGAATTTAAATATTCTACATGGTTATAATAGGATAATAATGTCTTACAATGTGATTGTATTAAAATGAACTTTTTGCTATATTTATGTATTATAATAGCTTTTTTCAAATTAAAGGATTTCTCTTTTTGCTGAGGAAGATTAGCCCTGAGCTAACATCTGTGCCAATCTTGCTCCACTTTATATGTGAGTTGCCACCACACTGTGGCTGACAAGTGGTGTAGGTCTGCGCTTGGGATCCAAACCCCAAAACCCGGGCTGCTAAAGCAGAGCACATGGAATCCAACCAATATGCCATGGGGCTGACCCCTAAAGGATTATTTTATTGGCTAGCAGAAATGCTTGTTAATTTCCAATAGAGTAAAAAGTGAGTATATTATGGCTTTCATTCCATTCATTGAGGAGTAAATAAGATAGAAATTAATAATACAATGTAGAAAAGGAATTATATGAAGCTGTGAATGTATGCTACTCTTAAATTGCTTACTGTGTAAGATACTGGGCTAAGAGTTTGTTGATGGAATTATATACCTTATTCGCCCTACAGCTTCTCCCAGGTTTCCACTTTCAAACTGATTGTTGAATGACAGGATTATTACTGTCTCTTGTCCAAAAAATTTCCTTCCTGGGGGTAACGTTTACTTAAATTCAAGTACATTTCTATTCATTTGTAGGTCACTGAACAATAAAAAGTTTTCATACATGATTATTTATAATTCCATGTGCTTCAGATAAATAAACGAGGACTCCACGAACTTTCCTTTTGGTTCACCATACTATAAAAAAGAATGCTTTCAGAATAATTATACAGTAAAAACTCAAGCAAATTGACAATAGAACTTCCCAATGTTGTTTTCTGATTAACAAATTGTGTCATTCATTTAATTCACGGTTAAATCATCTACCTACCTCTGCACAATTACTTCCTATTTTGGAAAAAAATTTTACAAGTGTGGTTAGTGTATTTTGGAAGTAAAAAATATAAAATAGAGCTTAAATTCTTTTCAGGTCAAAGGAATAAAAATCAGTAATCAGATACATTTTCCATGCACAAAAGCTATTTTTGCCTACAATTTCCTAAGTAAAACTAACCACTGTATATTACCTTGGAGAGGGACGAAAAGGTTAACTTGCAAAGCAGTGATCTTTATCTAAGGCTCGTGCATTTTATTACCCATGGCAGTTTTCTCTACTTGCTGTCATAACAAAAGAAAATTGTAAATTGGAACACTTTATTCTGGGAAACTTGTTACTGAAGCAAAGTAATTTTTCTAAACTCTTTCTAAATTGAATGCATTTTAATTTTAAAATAAAACTGTGTTCGTTTCTACAGTTTCTTTATCCCTCTGGAAGAATCTGTAATGAGTTTCTGTCATAGCTTATTTTCACTTTCATGTTAGTATAAATTAACACTTCATTAAAAAGTATTCTTTTTTTAAAACAATGTTTCCCTTGATGGAAATGGAGGAGTAAGCATTAGCAACTATGATTAAGAGCAAATAACCGAAAGAGCTGGTGAGTCGTTAGAATATATTACTTGATATTCTGCTTTATTTTTTTAATCATCGATGATGGCAATTAGAGTTGATATTACAGTCAATAACCTCCACACATACAACAAATATCTTGGGTACTGAAAGAATAAGATTATTTTACATTTCATATACATTTTTAATGTCCACAAAACTGAATTCCTGGCAAAAATAGTCATTATATCACCTGATTATAACTAAAGAGTGTATGATAATGAATATTCATAGTAACTTTGGAAACAGATTGCTTATATTCATATTTTATGGGATAGTTTTCTTTCCGTTAGCTTAAAAAATATTATTTTAGTCATATTAATGACCTGATCAGCTGGTATCTACATTTCTATATTCTTATGTAATTGGTGTTTATTAAATAGGATGTTCAAATACATATGTCTATTAATAAAATGAATTAATATATTTAAAATATTTAGAACATTGTGGGCACATAATGAATTTCTTGTAAGTGCTTTAAGTTAGGTTGCTCAAGAAGCAGACAGTGAGATGGAAATCAGCACCTAGGAGATTTATTACATGCATGTATCTGTGAAAGGGAGAGTAAAGAAGTAGGACTGGGCATGTGGCACATGCTCAATACTAATGTGGCTGGCCCAATGGGGAGTTTCCCTCAGAGTTATTCCAAGTTGGGTGAGGAGACTACGTCTTTATACCCTATGTTGATTAGTCATTGAATACCGGCTGCCCAGGGAAAGAGACACGATGTAGTTTTCATCATGGAAAAAATTTCAAAAGATTCTTGACAGCTGAGAGCAATTCTCAATGGCTGGAGTAATAAGAACATCAGAGCTTCCTTCATTTTCCACCTCTTGTATTGCTCAGATCTATTCCTCATTTATGTTCCTACAGCAGTTCCTTCAGCATTCTGATGGACCACTTCTTAAATGAAACTTAAAAGAGATAAGTTAGATGATGAACTAGAGACCCTGGCATTGAAGCTGATCTTGGGACTACAATTTATACTCACAGTTTCCCTCCTCTCCTATTTATTTTATATTTCCTCTATGCTCAGCCAGAACTTCTGATGGTCTTCGTGGCAACCTGGTGGCATGGCCTAGACCTTCCTCCCTGAGAGAGTCGAGTCATGGGTCACATGATCTTAGCTCAAGGTTCTTGAGTTTATCCATTAAACATCAAAATTAGTCAAAGGAGTGTCAAAAGGCACCAAAATGGCCTGCCCAGATGTCAAATGTGTTTCTATCTACCTCCCTACCTCCTCTTGATAATCAGGTTCAATTTTCCTAGACAAGATGGTGAATTCCCCTCTTGCTGGCTGGACCATTGGCAGACAGTCCTTGAAGTGCCTAGGTAACAGCAGTACTTATGATTAAATGAGACTCTTGCTACATGTCTCATGATGGAAGTGTTTCTCCTCTCGGATATAGAACCTACAATCTATGAGGCCAAGAGTTGCAGGGACATGAAGTCCAGATTTCCCAAATGAGTCACAGAATTGTCTCACCAGGATCAAGCATGTCTCATGGCAGCCCATGGTTCCCCTCATCCCAAATGGGGAAGCTTTGAAAGGATCTGTCCATTGTGCCAGCCCACACTATTGTTAAATGTGTAACACAGCTTGATTTTTCCTCTGTCAAATCCTGCTTCCTTACTATTGCTTTCACCAATATTGATCCCAAGAGCACTCCCTAGGATAATGGTAAATGAGACTACTCCTGCTTCCAGCTCTTGGATTTTGAACCATGTATTCTTCCTACTAGGACATGTCACCATATAACAGTCTTTGATATGTTGCATCCTAGAAATTGGCACCTCACTCTTATAAAGTGTTACCATTGAGCTGGTGCTTTAGCTGTGCATTTGACTGGCCATTCTATTGCTCTAACAGTCCTCTAGATTTTGGATATTGTCGTTGTGAAACAATCAATGAATATCATGGTCTTGGAGTCATTCCTGCATCTTCTTTGTGCAACCCATTGGTCTGACAAGTTATGTGAAATTTTTTGCAGGTGAATCATTCTGTAAGTCTTTGGAGAGTGTTGCTAGCTGAGACTCTGAATGTAGGAAAGTAACCTATATTTTGGAATGTGTGTCTTTCCTGTCAAAAATGAACTGCTACCCCTTCTAGGGTAGAAGAAATCTGAGGCAGTCAATTTTCCACCAAGTCTCCAGATGCTCTCCTCAAAGGTTGGGGGGCTCAACATTTGTTCTTGGTGCTTGCAGGTTGAACATCAAAAGTGTTAATAGTAGGGGCTGGCCCCGTGGCTGAGAGGTTAAGTTCCCACACTCCGCTTCAGTGGCCCAGGGTTTTGCTGGTTCGGAACCTGGGCGTGGACATGGCACCGCTTGTCAGGCCACACTGAGGTGGCGTCCCACATGCCGCAACTAGAAGGACCCGCAACTAAAAAAATATATACAACTATGTACTGGGGGGACTTGGGGAGAAAAAAAAAGCAGGAAAAAACCTAAGATTGGCAACAGTTGTTAGCTGAGGTGACAATCTTTAAAAAAAAAATGTTAATAGCTTCACCAAGCTTGTTATGCCAATGTATAGCCACCAGACCTGCCACCATAGTTATTTCATTCTTGTGCATTCTGTGCTAACTCTAGGATAGCCAACAACAGAAGTTGGCTACCATCAACTGAACAATTTATTTTGTCTACATGGTTCTTTAGTTCTCTTCCACAGTGGATGCCCTCTTTTGGGTATTAACTTGTGATAAGAGGATTTGCAATTATTGTGGCCATTCCATTATATCTATAGAGAAGGGAAGGGAGAGGAGAAAAAGGAAGAATAGATTTTCTTCATTTTTAAAATTAGAAATATAATACTCACTTCCAAATTTGAATGAACAGAAATTTTGATACATAAAGAATATTTTTTAGACAGTTTTATCACATCTTATGGAAGTTCATTAATAATAAATTGAGGCACATTGGTTACAATTATATAGAAGTGATTTAGATATGATAAAGACATATATTAAGAATGATATATATACTTCATTAAATATACAAAAATAAATAACAAAAGAGATATATTATCAATGTTCAAAGACAAATGTCATGAAGGAAGCATCACGTCGGAAAAACATAAGGAGCAAATTTTAAAAGGCTGCAGCTAAATAATTGTAAAGGGATATCAGAGTCATCAAAAAGAAAATAAAGATATCAGCAAAATTCTGCATATTACTATCACAAATTATATGTCTCAAAGACCTGTTAATCATCCCTTCATGGGCATTTCCTACATGCCTTGCTCAAAGTTAATGACTAATTAGCACCTTGCCCCAAAAGGATTTGATTAGTGCATTGTCTGAAATAAAATTATACAAGCTAACATTAACCGTTTAAAATCAAGATACAGTGCATCCTCTCATGGTGGAAAAAAAATCTGCCTCAAAATATCATTGCTCAGAAACCATGCCAAGAAAACTGCATAATCAATTATTTAGCAAAATTCTAATGTCTAAGCAACCACATCAGTTAGCATATTAAAAAAAAACAGCTGATCAATTGCATATGTGTGTGCATATCTATGTATATACGTGTGTCTGTGTGTAACTACATACATGTATACGTGCATACGTGTTGCCACAGACACATATACATATGCATGTACATAGATATTTTTGACAACCTGAGATGTTTAGTTGATTTAAAGCATAATGATTCCTCTATGTTTTTGTTTTTGGCTTAGTTTTGCCTTATTTTACATCAAAATGAGAAAAAAAGTATTTCAACTTTTGTATTTTATAAGACAGAATCCACGTTTCTATTTTATAAAATGTTTTACCTCACTAATATGCTCCTTTATTTCCCACAATTTTGAGTAGCTTTAACAATGATTATTTGTGACTTATAATCAGTTTTCTTACAACAGTGTATTTCAACAATGTGTCGCATGTTATGTGCCAGTGTTGTTTCAAATTGTTTTACACTGCACTCAGAGATAATTATAACCATTTGGCCTTCATCTAGTTACAAATTCACTTAGTGACTGTCACAAGAACTGTCTGAAGAAACTCTCTTGCTTCTTTCCCATTCATCATTTATCTGAGGAAAAACATCCAACACAATTCTTACAGCTCTCTTTTACGTCCTGGGTAAAAAACTCGATTCCAGTTCATGTAAATAATGTATTATTTATACAAACAGTCATCTTTAATCATCAAAAATCCCTTCTCAAATTACCACCAGGTTACATCAGAACAGTCTATATCATTTTGATTCCTAAAGAAATGTTTTCCTTAAGATTAGGAAAATTCAATCCAGATTTTCTAAAGCAAACCCAAAACATCTAAGCTTAGCTGAATGTGAATGTTTAAACTGTTTTGTGAAGGAAAAGATTTTTATCTTTGCTTTGCTATATTAGGAGTATTTGGGATGTTTCTCACAGAAAGAACTGAATTCCCTGGATAGAAAGAAATATCTCCCTTACTTTGTTTATAGGAATGGATGCCTGGACAATTTTCTTTAAGAAGAACGAAACTTTATTACCTGTGTGTAAGGCAGAACTGTCTTTCCTTAGTGATATGACTTCTAGTTAAACTGAACAATCCACTCTTTTTGAACTCCATTTTCCATCACCAATTATTGTAAATAAATAAAGTGAAAAAAGATTTGGGTGACAGTATAGGAATGAAGGTGATTGGAAGATGATGAAACTCAAAGATGAGAGAATGATCTAGAATGAACCCTCTTTGAAAGATATGTTGAGCAATCTGGCCGGGAGAGGCCATTTCAAAGGTCGTGGATCAGAACACAAGAAATGTGGTAGCTGAGAGTCCACAGAGCTAAATGCCTAGCCTTTGCCAGAATTAAAAACAATTTTATCACCTCTGCCCAAGGCTTGTATCAGTAAATTTTCTTATCTTCCTGTGAAAGTAATGATCATTGCCTAGTATGTGAGATAATTTATGGTTCATCATCATCTGCATATAAAATGAAAACCTACGTCAGAATCATCTCTCAAGGACAACAGAGAAACCAAAGGAGAACCTTCCCCTCCCCCACGAGCACAGTGGTGAGAACATTCTGCACATGCAGCTCCGCGGAGCTAAAGATAGAGGTAAAGTGAGCAGGAGAGTTCTCCTCTAGTAGGCAAAACTGCAAAAAGTTGTTGACAATTACAAGTACTAATAAGCATTCCAAATCAGTCCATAAATAGGAATATCTATTGCATATCCACCTCTAGAAAAGGATTTTGAAATTTTGTGGGTAATCTCTGCAGCATTTTTGATCTACTATATTGCCCTCCTTCTCCACTTTTTATTTCTAAGTTATTATCAATATTTATTCATTTTAAATTTATGAAGTTTACACTGACATTAAGTATTGCTTCTCTATTTTATTTTTTCTCTATACACATTTGTAATACTGCAAAAATAGTTTTCAACTTATTTTTCAAATCAAATAAGGAATATTTAAGCTGCATTTTGAGTTAAATGGACTTTTGTGTGTTTACCTTGCAGTCTAACCAATACTTGTGATGTTTACTGCTTGTCTTCTAACTTTGTCCATTGGGACATAAGGACAAGTGACTGTGCTGGTGGGCATGAACCCTGGACAAGGTGGAGAGCATCTTCTTGCTTTGAGTTCTTATCAAAGCGTGTAGTCCTTCAACTTACTTAGTAAAATGAGTCAGAACAGTACACTTATCTATAGTACTTTTGTTTCCAAAGCTGAAAACATCCAAACAATACTGTGCTTCTCTTTCAGTGGTAGTAGATGAATGGAGCTGCAATCTGTACTTCACTTTGGAAGGACTATCCTGACATCATCCCCCTCAAAAAAAACAACTCCTGGAAACACCACTCAGTAGGCAGACCTGGAATTTTCATGGGTCTTCTCTCTTAGCCTCCAGAACGCATGTATCTTACCAACTCATTCAGAGCACCTGTTTCTTTCTTCCCATCAGATCTTGGCACTATAAATGTCATAGCCCAATATGCTATGTATGCTACAGGGTAGTGTAATGATCAAGGTCCCTGTGTGTTAATTAGAACCTTTAACAGGAGAGTTAATGTAATACAGAGGTAGGAAAATGTGGGTATACTGCCATTTCCTGATAGATTGAATCAAATTGTATCTGTGTTTTCTCTTAGAGAATGGAGAAGAAGCCTTTAGCAGATGGCTAGTTTCATGCCAGGGGATGCAGTAATTTTTTCTACTATCATTTTTCAATACATGTCTGTCTCCTGTACAGACCAGTCAGATGAGTTAAATGTGGATATGCTATACACACTTTCAAGTGTTTATAGTAACACTTATTTATGAAGCTTACTCAGGAATATAGTATTGCTGTTACTTGGCTATTTTGCTAAAGAATTTTGGTTCTAGAGATTCCACTTCCCCTATCCTACAATAATTACTCTTACTTTTAAGTTCGGCGAACCAAGGTGGTATTTTTGTTAACTGTTGAGTGTATCTATTTTAATATATTGAGGATCTGGGAAAGTACTCATTGGTTGAGTTGATGAACATAGAAAACCCATGGTGAGATGGAATCAGTTTCCAAATCCACTTTGATTAGTAGACCACTCCTGGATCACAAGGGATTACTAATAGCTCAATAAATCAATCAAATAACTGAAAATGTTTATTCCCTGAATGAAGATTTATACTGGTAAATGGCCAAGTCTCTTTTTGGATGGAAGGTTTAAGAGAAAGTTTTATGGTACATAATTAAGATATTAAATCTTGAATACCTGCCTGCTCTTCCTTCAAGTGAGCGACATTACCTTTCTGAACTTAACCAGGTGGGGGAATTGGATGAAAGTTCATGACACTCCATTGTGATAATTCTTGACTTTTCTACTGTTAACTAGACTTAGATTTATATTTTGATTATGCAAAAGAGTACAGTCTTAGATGGCTGGTTATCTCTTTCTGTCCTGGGATCAGCAATTATTCACCACCCATATTCCAGTGTGCCAACCATCCCAATTATAACCTTGTTTCCTCTTATGGTAAGCAAGTCCACCTTTCCTGTAGATGTTATTCACATGTTTCTTTGCCTCTGACATTACAGAATTCCACCATATCCATGCACACCAATTAGCTAATTTCAATCATTTCCTATATTTATTCCTGTCATACAGAGAACAACCGTTGCAGTGTTTTCAATGACAGTAATATGATATATTCCTCAATATCATTGAGAATGAGTTCCTTAGTCTACTGGCCACATAATTATGGGATAGTAAAATAAGTTACATAAAGTGAATTCTTTGTAACATTTATATTTCCTCAAGTTTTGGAGTTTCTTTCATTTTATCACAACAAAGAATTGCAGGCATCACAACTTCAGTAATCATAGACTAATTTTAATTCTTGGTTCAATTGATCTACTAACCAAGTAAAGAGATGGATCTGCTCGCAGATACATAAACTGGGATATATAATTAATAATCTTTGTTCATTTCTCTCAAGCTCTCTTTATAAGGCAACTCAATCTAGCAGTATGCTTGTTTTCAACTAGTTTTATATCCATTAGCATACATTTTTTCCATGCTTCTGAAGATAACCAAAATCTTATATTATTACTATGGAAAACTTTTGTTTTTCTGGTCAGATATTTTCTTGCCCACAGGGTGGCAACCTGAAGTTTGGAGGCATTAAGAAATAAATGACATTATTGGGAGATAAGGAGAACCGGTATCCCTTGGAGTGTCTGGGGAAGCCTTGACCTTAAGTGAGGCCAGTACAAGATAAGCGGGGACAGCCTTCAAAAACAAGGGCAGGGAGGCCTCTCATATGACAAGGCAGGCCCAGAGGCTTTGAGAAGATTTTGATTTTCAGTGTTATTTAATTCTACCCATCCAGACGTCCTCATTGCACAACACAGGGTCCAACTGTATTCAAATAACTTTAAGATGAGAGACCAAGTGAAACTGGGCACTGAAAATAATTTAACAACCTGGAAGATAAGCTTTGTTGTCACCATAAGGTTTTATCATAGCAGCTGCCAGTGTCAAAGCCTGGCCTTCAATAGGAACTTCATTTTCACTGCTACAGATAATGACTTGATCGTTTTGTCATTCTATAACATGAATAGCCAATATCCTATACACAAAGTGAACACGATCTTGAATCTCTTCTAACCTATCTGTCTAGATTATTAAACCCAGATTTCCATATTGTTGAGTGTTGTTAGTTACAGAAATCCCTGACACAATTTTCTATTGGTCAGACTAGAGGTGAGAACACAATCTACTTCAACGAGCATGAAGATGGGGAATTGATCTCATAATGTTAAATAGTTTATTGAATTATTTGGGAGTTTGAAGAAACTTAATCTAGACTGAATTTCTGAACTTTAAAGCCACTGTACTGAAATGGGCTTCCTTAGAAGGTGCTTTCTGTCACATTCAGACTGTAGAATTAAGAATCAGCCTACCAAGGGGCCAGCCCCATGGCCGAGTGGTTAAGTTTGCACACTCGACTTCAGCGGCCCAGGGTTTCTCAGGTTCGGATCCTGGGCGCGGACATAGCACCTCTCATCAGGCCATGCTGAGACGGTGTCCCACGTGCCACAGCTAGGGGGACCAACAACTGAAATATACAACTATGTACTGGGGGGATTTGGGAGAAAAAAGAAAAGAAAAAAAGAAGACTCAGCCTACCAAATTAGGAGTTTCCTGCTATAAATAACGGTTCCAGATCCACGGCCTTTCTGCTAAAATCAGAAAGTTTTCTGCTGATTTGGAAAGATGCAAAAAACCTACCACCTCTGGCACTGTAATTGCCAGCACTGTCTTTTTCTCCCCATTTGTCTCCCCAGTTCTAAATTTAAATTTATTATGAGTATACTTTATTGATGAAATCTTATAAGATTCTCTAATGAGATCTGAAAAATACAGTTTTTAGTGTTCCAACCTCTTAATGTTAGGAGATGATGTTGAATGTCTGTTAAATTAGCTAATCCTCAAAGTCAGTCATATTTTCAAAACCTTTCACCCATTGATAGACTCTTTTGAATTATCCTCATTATTATGCATTCATTCTTTTTCTTTCTTTTAAATTGTTAACCATAATTTTCCTGGATTTTCTGGATGGAGGTGAGATTAAAGCATGTGCTCAATTCATCTGGACTCTTGGCAAGACTCTTCCTGGATGGAAAGACTTTACCAAAACTGGTGACTTAAATTTCTAGAAGACTCTTCTGAGCACATTTTATTTGTAACATGTGCCGTAGTTATTACTTTGAATGCCCCGAACTTGCTGTCCTGTAAGCACTTTTGGGAAAAAATTATGCCAAATTTCAACATGTCAAGCTATGATTAATCAACTTTGTTCCCCTAAAGATTAAATTACTACTGCAAAAGGTCAATAAATGCTAATGATTGTTATCTGGCCTTAGAGCTATGAGCAGAATTCTTAAAAAATGATTTTATTAAAAAAAAGGGAAAGTCATTTTGGAATAAATGATTGGAAAAGTCCCCTGAATTTGTTACTTTGGTTGTGAAAAATTTTATTTACAACAGAAAATTAGTGTCAGTTCTTCATAGAATATTCTGCTAAAAAGAACACCACCAGTCAAATGGAATAAATATTGGTCCCCATTCCCATGGAAATGGAATGGAAAGGAAATGGAATGGAAAGGAAATGTAACTATTCTCTTTTGTTCAACAATACTTTTTAGTTCCTAGTATGTGGTGGCATTTGTAAAAATTGTGAGGAGTGTATATAAAGGAGACTGGAGATGTTTCTGGAGCTTAAATATAGAGGACTTGACAAGGACTCTGCTATTAATTCTCATGTATATTATGTTATTTAAATTAAAGGAAAAGTCACACAGAGAGTGAGTGTATTATCCCCAAATGCAAGTAGTTTACACAGCACCATATTGCTTATAATCTAAAAGAACAGACAGAAATATGAGCAACTAATTTACCTACAATGAGTAGAACAATAAGCACATCAGTAGAAATACATAGTATTTTGGATGGCTAAAGAAGAGAGTGATCTATTATGAATGGAGAGATAAAAAAGAATTTATGATAGGAAGTGGTGATTATGAAATTATTAGATCACTTTCAGCAAGCAGAGAGTTAGAGAAACGCGTGTGCACAATTCAGCCCATGATGGTGGGTGAGGCATACAACATGACAGCACCAGGAGGATTTATTCAGAGAAAGCTTGGAGCAGAAACTCTAGCTAAAAGCCTATTAACAATTCATGTGAAGGATGATTAAGTGAACAAGGACAGCAATAAGATTGTACCAAAAATAAAATCTGAAGAGACACTAAAGTTGAACGTGGAAAAATTTGGAGCCCAACTGAATATTATGTCTCAACAAAAAGGAAAACTGAAATTATTTCTGCTATTTTTAGTATGAAAGATCGAAAGTATTTTGATGCTAATAAAGACAGCAGAGTGAAAAATTTGGAGAAGAGGTAGAAAAAATATAATTTGAGACATTGCAGTTTGTTTAAACAGATGGAGATACTACGTAAACAGGCAAAAATTAATTAAAGTGAAAAGATCAGGAAGTCAGAATAAAACTGTAGACTTAGAAGCCACGCATATAGAGAAGATAATTGTGGTGGCAAGGATGAAAAAAATATAATGTAGGGCATTTTTCAAAGGTACTGAAAACAGAATTTTACAAAATTCCTATCTTTAAGGATCAGATATGCAGAAGACTTATTTAGGAAAATATGCTTAAATGAGGAAGAGCACAAGCAGAATACTCATACGCAAAAGGGTAAGAATTTGATGGAGAACAACGTTTTCCCCAAAAGGCAGATAATATGAAGATACAACAACTTGAATTTCCTGTTAGAAGTTACAGTAGATTTGTTAGGGATATTAAGGTAGTCTTTCTCAAAGTATATTCTTTAGAATATTAGACCCATAAGATGTTACACATATGTTGAAAAGAAAAAAAAATATATCCATATTCAAATTGTTTTGAGAAAAGTTGTAATCTATATACCTAATTTGGTGTTTCCCGATATGCTTCAGCATATACAAGGCTTTGAGAAGCTCTGGGGTAGAGAAACCAGGTGAAATTTGCCTTTAAATGCAGTGTCTCAAAATTAATTTGACAACAGACTCCTTTTCTCTTTTACATACAGCCTACTACTATTTCACAAACTTATGAATTAGTGAATAAGTAAAAAGTTAGGAAGAATAAGATTGTCAGCATAATGCCCTTTTTATCAAGTATGTCAGTGAGAGGCAGACAAGAATGGAAAGTTGGCATGTGAGAGAGAAAGTTTTACTAGAAAGAGAAAGCATGTGATGTGGACTTCACAAGAAGTATTTTTCTCTAAACCGAATAAGTGAGAAGGTTTGGCGAAAGGGCATTTATTGAGGATTCTGCAGAGGATTTGCAGGTTCCACTGAGAAGTTTGCTTGGCTGATTTTTTACATGTGTCCAATTTACTCAATGTTTACTATAAAGTTTAAAAGAAATATTACTTTTATTAATGCAAGTTATTTAATATGAAGAGTTGAAATGTAGAAACTAATATGAAGAGAATTATGTAAAGGAAGATTAAGTTCTTTTTGTTCAGGACGTTGGAATATATTATTTTTATTATGTAGAATAATGGAGATGGAAGTTTCTGGTGAACAACAGAGTAACTAAGAAGAGCAATATTTATTGTGGATCCAAATGGCTTACATATTTATAATATCTTAAAATTACAGTAGATCTTAGCCTAAGACTTAAGTAGTACTGTCTCGAGTTTATTGAAGAAAAATAACTGAAATTTTAAAATACCCTAATACTATATAAATATGTATATTTATATATATTTTATTATTTTCTGGGAAATATTCACCCTGAGCTAACATCACTTGCCAATCTTCCTCTCTCTATTTTTTCCCTCCCCAACGCCCCAGCACATAGTTGTATATTCTAGTTGTAAGTCCTTCTAGTTCTTCTATGTGAGCCTCCACCACAGCATGACTAGTGACAAATGAGTGGTGTGGTTCTACACCCGGGAACTAAACCTGGGCCACCAAAGCGGAGTGCACCAAACTTTAACCACTAGGTTATCAGAGCTGGCCCCAATACCATATTTTTATTTTATTATTTGTCCATGATATTTGATGGCATTTCCACCCTTCCAGTTATTCAGGTCAAAAACTTTGGCATCAACCTTGACTTCTCAATTTCTCCCACATCCCACATCCAAACTATTAGGAAATCATGTTGGCTCCACCCATCTTCATCACTCCACTCCTTAGAACTTGGTTGGCTTCACCAACATTCCTTGCCTGGACCACTGCACTAGCTTCCTAACTGGTATCCCCAAATTTCCCTCGCTGCCCTACAATCTATTTTCAAGGTAGTAGCCAGGGTGATCTTTTAAAACATAAGCCTTGGGCTCAAAATCCACCAATAATCCCCTATTTTGATACAAATAAAAGAAAGAGCCTTTACAATATTTTTACAATGGTCCACAAGGCTCTACCTCAGTGTATTTTCAAGTGAGGGTCATTGTACCCCCAGGGGACATTTGGCCATGTCTGGAGACAAATGTGATTATTTTGCATCGGTAGGGGCTTCTACTGCCACCTGGTGAATGGAGTCCAGGAAAGTTCTAAATATTTTACAATGCACAGGACAGCCCCTCCACAACAAAGAGTACCCAACAGTGTGGAGATGGAGAAACCCTGTCCAAATGATATGAACCCTGTTGTATTTCCGACTTCATCTCCTACTAATTCTGTACCCCACTGCTCACTCACTCCATTCATTCACTCTGGCCTCTTCCTTCCCTCAAACACACCAGGAACATTATTCTTTTTTTCACTTTATTGTTCATTTTATTTTTTCCAGCTTTATTGAGATATAATTGACATATAATATTGTGTAAGTTTAAGGTGTACAACATGATGATTTAATATATTTATAAATTGCACAGTGCACCGTCAAAGCATTAACTAACAACTTCATCATGTCACATGATCACCATTTCTTTTTTGTGGTGAGAACATTTAAGATTGAATTGAGGCCTTTATGCTAGTTTTTGTCTCCGCTTGGAACCCTTATCACTCAGACATCCACATACCCAACTCCCTCATCTTTTTCAAATCTTTGGTCAAATGACATTTTCTCAGTACAGCATTGCCAATCTGCCTGCCCTGGTCTACTTGTTTATTTTTTCATAGCCCTTAATATCTTCTAACATACTATGTACTTAACATATAGTCATTTTGTTTATCATTAAATTATTGTCTTCTACCACAGTGTGAGCTCCCCGAAGAGAGTCATCTAAGTTCGTTTTGCATGCTCATTTATCCCAAATATCTAGCACAAACAAGGTACTCAATATATATCTGTCAACTTAATTAATTTAGTTTTCACTTCATTTATTTTATTTCCAAATAAATTTAGAGTACTTTTTTTAGTAATTTATATGAAAAAGGTGGTAATTTTTATCTTCCATCAGAGTTGGCATGATCTGTGGCTAAACATATTCTTGTTTGTTTGCTTTTACTTCCCCTTGCAGAGAGTTGAATTTCCTGGAAAAGACATAACAGCCTTGTTTTTTTATGTTGTTTATGTGGGGGAAAGAAATCCAGAAGGTTAAAATGGGGAATCATTAATTTCCTATGGGCAAACAAAAAAGATTAGAACCCAGATCCTTTCTTAGCCATTATTTGCTGCTTTTATACCTTTTAAAAAGCCCAGCATCCTAAAACAATTGCCTGAAGTTTTTCCACTTACATATTTGTATCTCAGTGAAACATCGCGATGTAGGTCATTACTACTACAGCAGGAGACAATGCTTTGGGATATTGGAGACTGATTAGTTGCTGGGCTGTGCTTGTTAACATGCAGACTCTTGAGTGAAGATTACATTTGCATATTTCTTTTCTTGTCCAGCATGACACACATTTTTCTTTGCCTGCCTAACACTATTATCATGTTTGAACATTCTTATCCTGGGAATTAATTTTTCACAGGTTTTTCTGTTTGCTCCATTTCTTCACTCTATTTTTGATTCTTTTAAGATTTATATTTATATAATTCTGTCATTAGCTAGTAAATTGTTCAAAACAGCATTTTCTTTGATGTTTTTTTAATTTTTTATTTTGGGTTTGACTCCTCAGAGAGGATATAGTTAGGATTTGACCATGGGAAGCTGTGATCTGTTTCATATTTATGATTTACACTATTCTCTCTGCTCCATTTCATATAGCATGCTTATTACCCTAAACTTTTAAAATATGTATTTTTTCCCAAACACTCTCTACTCGTATTTCTACTTTAAATAAACATAACTATGCAACTGCCATCAAATATGATATATATTAATCCCAACAATTACATGTATAGAGATGCATTACATGACTATAAAGCTAATGCATTGGAATGGGATATATGTATATAAATGTAAGTTTAAAATAAGCCATTGAGGGGCTGGTCCCGTGCCTGAGTGGTTAAGTTCGTGCACTCCACTGCAGGTGGCCCAGTGTTTCATTGGTTCGAATCCTGGGCGCGGACATGGCACTGCTCGTCAGGCCATGCTGAGGCAGCGTCCCACATGCCACAACTAGAAGGACCCACAACTAAGAATATACAACTATGTACTATGTACCAGGGGGCTTTGGGGAGAAAAAAGAAAAAAAAATAAGCCATTGAAATTTTATACTTTATTGAGAGACTTTTGAAGAAAGGAAAAATGAAAAAGAAAAATGAGAAAAATTTAAAAAATAAGAAACATTTTAAAGAGGAGAAACTAATAACTGCAGAGTTAGAAGATCATTAAAGGACTTCCGGCTTAGTTGGCAGAGTAAGGTCACTCTCTGATGCATCTCTCAGTTGCCTACACATAACAATGGGAAAGAAAATATAACAATAGAAACAAGAAGTCATAGATTACCTGAAAAACAAAGTAATTATCTCTTTTGACCAGAAAATTAAAAAGTAACTCAAAATAATACTTAGAGTGAGGCCACCAGACTGTTGTGCTTTGGGTTTTGAGGCTGGCAATGGTAGTTGGCATTTGGTTCTTACAAGTTAAAGGGCACTATAAATGTTCCACTTCAACAGACTAGTCCCAAGGACAGAGAAGATGAAAAGAACCCTTCTGTCCACAGATACTTAGAGTAGATTGAGAGATCCCGACATAAATTGATAACTTTGAAAGAAAAGATAAGAAACAATGGTGGAGAGTTGAAGTCACTATGTGCTTAGATTTCCCAAAGATGACTCAGGTCAACAAAGCACAGACCGAATACCAGAAACAGTAAATAAAAATACATTTATGCCAAACATACCATAGTAACTGTGAAACATCAAAGATAAAGAGAAAAATCTTAGAGACTTCCAGAAGAGAAAAAACAGATTTCCTACAAAGAAAAATTTTTGATAGAGAGTATTCTTCTTAATCATATGAGCACATGCCAGGAATAATAGAGTTGTATCATCTCTTTGTTGGAGAAAAGCACCCACGTTGACTCAGCCCACATAACTTCCTTCCTCCTTTGATTTCTTTAGCACTTAGCACATAAGATTTGTTTGCTGACTTAGTGAGGACTATACGCAAAATTCAGTTTTAACTATTTTTAAACAACCATGACATTGAATTTACAATTTTATGAGGCATAAATTTGAGAGTTAAAAGGAGACTAGCATTTATAAATGAAGATATTCATAACATCTTCCCGTCAATGTGGCCTAACAGAGCTTGCTTTGCCCTTGTTTATGTTCTAAGGATAGATGACAAGTTACACGGGGATTTTTCCTTTCTCCCCAAATACATAGTTGCATATCCTAGTTGTATGTCCTTCTAGTTCTTCTATGTGGGATGCTGCCTCAGCGTGGCTTGTTGAGCAGTGTGTAGGTCCATGCCCAGAATATGACCCAGCTAACCTGGGCTGCTGAAGTGGAGAGGGTGAACTTAACCACTATGCCACTGGGCTGGCTCCCGAATGGGTGTTTAGTTTCCAAATCAGTAAGGATGGAAAAGAAATGCCAAAGATGTGCTATACTTTCTATGTGTTATGGGACATACACATGAACAATAGACTTTATCTGAATTAGGCAATAGTTTAGTTATGTAAAAATGACATTTAAGGTGAAAATACATGTGCATGGTATATTCTTGTTCTTTTGTTGTTTTGATAATTTTCTGGGCTCTCTCAGAAGGTAGTGCATCCCCTGGGTGTATAAACCCGACTTGGGGAACGGTAGAGGAAATTCATGAATCAGGCACTCAAAACATTGTGTCTAAGTTACCTGCACATAAAACATTTTTGATTTGAAATCTGAGTCATTCCACTAGGCAAAGAACCAGGAGCATCTGAGAAGCTTTTTATGCCAAAGAGAATATGAAATGGATAGCAGAAGAAAGTAGTCATAAATACCAGCTATGGCCATACTAGTTCCAGAATCAAGGACTTTAATGGTCATAAGTAATTTATTCCTTATTTTTATATAAATATATTTGTAAATATATTTTGCAATTTTTCTCCCCTCTCTCAATCCCATGCCATCTGACATAATATTTCTTAATTGTATATCTCAGTAAATGCTTTACTGGAAATATTAAAGGAGGAATATGAGTCAGCAAGAAGGAACTTCTATAAAGATAAAGTAATGGTGCATCCTTTTTCGAGGGTACACTTCTGATTGATGTGTTTTCAATTTTACAGGGAAGACTGTTATGTTAGACAATAGCATGATTTTACTGTTGCTTTAATTTGAATGTAAGCACAGTTAAGTGAAGCCAAATTGACAATGGACAGACCTTCGTGGACTGTGCTAAGATAGGACTACATTTCCCAAAAGAGCAAATAGCTGCAGGTTAGTTTCAGCCACAGGAAATATTTTGCGCACAATTTGCATGACAGAAGTCAAGCATCTAAGACGAAGCAGCCAGATCCTTTTTATGCTTAGAAGCTGGGATCAGAGCACCAGCTGCTGTTTCAGCGCATCCATGCTATCGCTGATCTACTGGCTCACCACTTGTCTGAAAGTCTAGCTCTGGGTTTCTGAATCCTGGGCCAGCATTTTCCACCCATGGGGCAGTCATTGGGTCCATAGCCCCTTCAGTTTCTCCAATTCCTGGGCTAAATAAAAAGGGGCACTTGCTGTCTGTTACTGGATTTCAAAGGCTCACAGAGGGTCAGAGAGCAGTGCAGGTTCCAGCTTTCCCTCATAGGCTACCGTTTGTTTATGCTCCTCCCCGCTTTCCACTTCACATGCAAATTCTCTTCCCTCCCCCTCCCTCAAACGCCTGTCCTGATGCTACAGAGCCAGCACAAGACAGAGTCTAATATGACTTGCTTAACCAGCTCTCACATTGCGTAAAACTAAATCCTTACAAAAAAATCCCTTAGTTTATATTACTTTTAGTAATTTTGCTTCTTTGATGAACCCTGAGTGATACAGTTCTAGAAACTCAAATGATCAAATAATCATGTTATACAATTAAGTAGTGTGTTTATGTGTGTATGTGTATTGTCCAGTCTTATTCTTTTATTGTTCTGCTGGACATAATCAGGAGTCAGCGTGTTCCATGTTATTGGAATGATTCAAATGGTGACATATTGGAAATCATATGACAGAAATTGGTAATTCATATGCCCTCAAAGTGTGGTCTGCAGATCACCTGCACCGAAATCATCTTTAATCTCTGATGTTTGATAAGCTGCAGAACCTATATCTGTTCCCCAGAGATTCTGATGACAAAATTTTGGAATTTGTATTTTTTGGAATTTGCATTTTTGAAAAGCAATCCCTTATGTCAGGGTAAACTTCAAGTGGATTAAATATTCAGACATTTTTTAAAAGCCCTGAATGTACTAGAGGAAATCACAAGTGACTTTATATTTATACTTGGAGGGGGAAATATTTCAACCTAAAAATCTAAGAAGCCTTAAAAAAAAGGCAGAAGAAATTTGATTATATAAAAATTTTTTTAAAAACTATATCATAAAAATATCATAAGTAAAATCAAATTATAAACTATTAAATGAGAACAGAATACATGTAGCTGATATTAAAAAATATAGGTGATCTCTTAGAAATCATAAGGAAAGACCAACAACATTGTTATCACGCAAAAATGGGGTTCTCCTGTCTGATGTGCATAAACAAATCAATTAATTACGGCATCAGCTTTTGGGAAAAGGACTCACCTTTATTCTGCAAAATTGACCTGCAGGCAGACACTGGGTGTGCACCCTCAGATCTGTCTCCATGATTCAGGATTTGGGGTGAAATTGAAGAGGTTAGGGAGAACAAGCTGGCATGTGGAAACACTGGCAGGACTGGTTTTGTTTGGTGGGCTTCAAACATTTACAGTAAGGTTCTAAACATTCCTCAAGCATTTATGGTGAGGTTCTAAACACTTATGATGAGATGGGGAAGGAATTTTAACACTGAATCGTCCTAGATGACAGAGCCCTCGCTTTTGATGAGTCCAATTTTTAAGTTCCAGTCATGTCCTGTCCTTTGGTGCCATGGGGAGCAGCATCTTTGGTTCCAAGATCATTTCAGGTCAATATTTCTTCTTCTGCACATGCTCTGCTTATGTGACTTTGCAAATTTTCTGAAAGACAATTTCTTAATTACACTGTTGAAAAGATGGGGTCAGTTGAACTGGTCTCGGAGGGCCCACAGTTACAACATTAGAGAAACCACAAAGTATATCAACATTTAGTGCATATGAAAGGGAATAAAAATCTCCTTTGAATGTATAAAAGTATGTTCAAGTCAACTCGTAAAAGAAAGGTAAATTAAAATACAAGAAGCAAAAATTTTAACGTAACACTTTTGGCAAAGCTCCCAAAATTTGAAAACTCACACCTTCTGTGAGTCTGGGAGGAACCAGACATTATTACACGTTGACTGAGCAAGTGCAAATTCCTACCACTTGAGAGTGATTTGGCAACGTATATCAAGTTCCAAAAGCATTTACCTATCAACGGTGCAGTCTGACCCCTGAGAATTTTTCTTACCTGTATATTTTGAACTTATAAAATCACATTTGAATAAGTTGAATTTTTTTGCATATCAGAATTGTGGTTAGAGCCAAAAACTGGAAATAAGGTGTTCCTTAGTAGGACTCTAAATAAATAAAATATGGTACTGTAATAAACTATAATGCCATGCCCCTGTGAAAAAGACCAAGAAAGAAATCTGTCAACTATTACAGAAAGATAACCAGGATTTAGTAGGTAAAAGATAGCAAAGTGTACAACAGTGTATATAAAGTACTATATTTTGTGTGAGAAAATGGGACTAAGAATTTATAAATGTATTTTATTGAATTTGAATACAGATAATCAGTAAAGAAACACAAGAAACTAAAAATAGTGATTATCTGCTTAGAGGAAGAGGTCAGAAGTGGGTAGGTTGGGGGTAACTGGACATTTTAGGGTAGGCTTTAAAATATCGTTTTGATTTTTGTGCCATGTGAATATAACTTCTATGCAAAAATAAAACTGAAAAAAGAAATGAAATAAAATGAAGAACAGATTACTAAAGATTTGAGAACTACTGACTTAGATTGTTGGGTTAGGTAACCAATAAAGTCCTAAGTATCTGAATTCTTTAATTCAATACTTATTCATGATTCTTGATAAAAAATATATCAGGGGCCAGCCCATTGGCGTAGTGGCTAAGTTCACATGTTCCGCTTCAGCAGCTTGGGGTTCGCAGGTTTGGATCCTGGGTGCGGACCTACACACTGCTCATCAAGCCATGCTGTGGTGGCATCCCACATACGTAATAGAAGATGATTGGCAAGGTGTTAGCTCAGGGCACATCTTCACCAAGTAAAATAGGGAGATTGGCAACAGATGTTAGTTCAGGGCTAATCTTCCTCACCAAAAAAGAAAAAAAAAGTGTATAAATATGCATACATACATATATATGTGCATTTACATGTACACACACAGACACTATATACCCTCACTGCTTTACAATATAAAAAACACTTCAAAATTTGCTAACTTATTTAATCTAGCCAGCACATTGCCTTCTCATTTATTCCTTATATAATAATGAACACTGAATCCTTCTTCATAAAAGGAAAAAGAATGCTCTATGCATTATCCATGATATTAAGCATTATTTTTCATTTATATAATGCTTTAAGTTTTACAAAATACCTTAATGTAACTGCTCTAATTTGATCACTATTACAATCTTATTATTCGTTATTACTATTTGACATAGAAGAGAACCAGTATTAGAGAATAAATTACCTCTGCCTGGTACATTCTTCACCCAGACTTTGTCTTCCACTTTTTAGTTGGTTCTCTCCCAACATAAGCTGCTCAGAAAGCCTTCCCTGACACAATATCTAAAGTAAAATACCTTTACAGTCTCTCTTTTTAATTTTCCATTACAGATTTTATAACTAACTAATATCCTATGCTAGTCTATTCTTTCTATTCTTTTTTGCTTTTTCATTATCATCATTTTCCCCAACTAGAACATAAGCTCCATCAAGGCACAGCTTTTATATGTTTAGTCAATTGCCTTATCCTCAGTGATTAGAAGAGTGTCTGGTGTAAAGTAGAAATTCAATAAATACCCCTTGTGAATTAATGAACATCCATATACTCAGTTTAAATATAACTGAAAACTGAAGAAATAGTAGACATATTTTCAGACCCTCACTGAAAGACCTATAAAAGCACATACTCCAAAGAAAATAAAAATGATCCCAAGGGAAAGTTGTGAAATGTAATAAACAATCATGAGCAAATACAATAATAGATATAAAATAAGTTTAATGAACTATTTTAAAATTTTGATAAAAAGATAACTTTATATGAGATGAGAATGAGATTACCTAAAATTTAAGTCCATTTTTGATAAAAATTGGCAAACTAGATTTTGTTAGAGAAATTGACAATTACACGTACATATGTTAATAAGTATGGAGAAGCACTAAAAAGGGGAGTATAATCTACGCTTTCCACATTAGAAGAGGAAAATGTAAATATAGAGATCATATAAATCTAAGGGAATAAAGCAAAGAAGGAAAAAGAACCAAACAAAACATGTCATATCAAAAACATAGATTAAAATGGAAGAAATAAATCTAAATATATCAATTAGTAAGCAAAACAAATGTAAATGGTTGAAATTCACCTACTAAAAGCAACATTTAACCAGATTGGGATTAAAATAGAGAGTCAAAGGGCCAGTCCACCGGTGTAGTGTTTGAGCTCACGCGTTCTGCTTTGGTGACCCTAGGTTTGCAAGCTCGGATCCGTGTGTGGACCTAGCACCACTCATTGAGCCATGCTGTAGTGGCATCCCACATAAAATACAGGAAGATTGGCACAGATGTTAACTCATGGAAAATCTTCCTCAGCAAAAAAAAAAAAGAAAAGAAAAAGAAAATTTTGAACTTACACACTACTAGTGATTTTTGTCTAAAACCTGTTACATCATAAGACAAGTCCTTCGTTTTTATGATCTTTCTTGTTACAAAATTTAAACTATTTCTCTTTTACTTTAAAAGTATGTACCACTTTTGAGAAGAATTTTTGATGCATACATACTCTGTTTTTCATAAGCAAAGATGATGCTAAAGATGAAATGGTGGTAAGCAATTTATATTGAATTTTTAATTTTTTTCCAAAGGTATATATTTAACCAATTTCCATTCCCCGAAATCACTGTATCCTCATTGGGCCAATGCTAAGTAAGGGGCATTGTGGTAGCCAGCCTCCAAGAGGGTTCACAATGATCCCCACCTCCTGGTATTTACACTCTTTTGTAGCCCCCCCCGACAATGTACCAGGGTTGGTCTGTGTGACCAATAACATATGGCAGAAGTGATGGTATGTGACTTTAGATCAGGTTATGATACTTCATGAGAGACCCTGAGCCAGAAGAAGCTATGTAAGCCATTCGCAGATTCCAGACCTTTAGAAACTATGTGGTATAATAAAAATTTGTTTTGCGTAATTTGTAATCCAGCAATAGATAACCGATGCAGTTATGGTTTTACAAGATAGCTGGCTGGGGTGAAGGGTGCAGGTTGAAACAACAGAACAAAGTTTTCCCTGCGGGAATTTACCAGGCCTGTAGGGAAAATTATACCTGTGATCAAGTGCTTAGCACCAATGCTTTAAACAGCCAGGGTAACTGTATTCAGGTATTGCATATTACGTTGCTGATCTATTAATATGCACAGCAATCTGTTTAAAGAACAAAATCCTAAAGTTTATGGAACACAGCAGACCCCAAATACCCAAAGGAATCTTGAGAAAGAAGAACAAAGGTAGAGGCATCACATTCCTGATTTCAAATTATATTACAAATCTATAGTAATCAAAAGAGTACGGTACTGGTATAAAAACAGACACATAGATCAATGACACAGAATAGAGAGTTCAGAAACAAATCCCTGTGTATATAGTCAATTAACTTATGACAAAGGAGCCAAGAATGGACAATGGTAAAAGGATAGTCTCTTCCATAAATGGTATCGGGAAAACTGGAGAGCCATATGAAAAGAATGAAACTGGATCTTTATCTTACACCATACACAAAAATCAACTCAAAATGGAATAAAGACTTAAATTTAAGAGCTGAAATCATAAAATTTCCAGAAAAAAAGTTAAGGGGTAAGCTCCTTGATACCATTCTTGGCAATGATTTTTTTGGATTTGGCACCCAAAGCAATGGCAACAAAGGCCAAAATAAACAAGTGGGACTATGTCAAGCTAAAAAGCTTCCATACAGCAAAGGCAACCACCAACAAAATGCAAAGTAACATATGGAATGGGAGAAAATACTTGCAAACTACATATCCTACAAGGGGTTAATATCCAGAATATGTAACTCAAAAGCAACAAGATGAATAACCCATTTAAAAAACTGGCAAACGGTCTGAATAGATATTTTTCCAAAGAAGACATCCAAATGGCCAACAGGTCCATGAAAAGGTGCTCAATATCGCTAATCATCAGGAAAACACAAATCAAATCCACAATGAGATACTACCTCACACCTATCAGGATAGCTATTACCAAAAAGACAAGGGATAACAAGTGTTGGTGAGGATGTGGACCCTGTTAGTGGGAATGCAAATTGGTACAGCTTCTACAGAAAACAGTAAAGAGGTTCCACAAGAAATTAAAAATAGAGCTATCATATGATCCAGCAATCCTACTTCTGAGTATATATATCCACAGGAAACTTAATCGTTATCTTGAAGAGATACCTGTACTCCGAGGTTCTTTTTTTTTTTTTGAGGAAGATTAGCCCTGAGCTAACTACTGCCAGTCCTCCTCTTTTTTGCTGAGGAAGCCTGGCCCTGAGCTAACATCGTGCCCATCTTCCTCTACTTTATACGTGGGACGCCTACCACAGCATGGCGTGCCAAGTGGTGCCATGCCTGCAACCGGGATCCGAACCGGCAAACCCCGGGCCGCGGAGAAGGGGAAGGTGGGAACTTAACCACTGTGCCACCGGGCTGGCCCTACTCCGAGGTTCTTAGCAGCACTATTCACAATAGCCAAGGCATAGAAACAATCTAAGTGTCCATTGACTGATGAACGGATAAACAAAATGCAATATATACATATACAAAGGAATATTATTCAGCCTTTAAAAAGAAGGAAATCCTGTCATTTGTGACAACATGGATGGACCTTGAGGACATTATGCTGAATGAAAGACAAAGATAGATACTGCATCATTTCACTTCTATGTGGAATCTACAAAAAAAAAAACAAACAAACAAACTCACAGAAACAAAGTGTAGAAAAGTTGTTATCAGGGGCTGGAGGGTGGGGGAAATAGGGAGAGGTAGATAAAAGAGTACAAACTTTCAATTATAAAATGAACAAGGTCTGGAAATGTGTAAGATAGAGACTACAGTTGATAACACTGCATTATACAATTGAAATTTGCTGAGAGTAGAACTTAAATATTCTTACATACACAAAAAAAGTAAATGTCAGAGGAAATAGATGTGTTAATTAAAAAGAAAAATATATTTATTAACCTGAACCCCAAGAAAATACAATTTTAACTGAGCTAAACTTAGAAATATGCTATTTTAGAAAAGAAGTGGGATCATTATAAAAGTGCCAATAAAAGGTGATAAACAGATTAATTAGCAATCACAATATAAGAGAAAATACTATGTTAAAAAATGCAGTTCACCTTTCATTAACTATGGATGGTATATTATTTTATGCAACTCGATAAACATTATAAAAATCTCTTTATAATGCAATTTTGATGGCTTAGGTCATTAGGTGAGGTGTTTGCTCCATTTTTATATTTGGTTCACTGACTTAGAGCTCAGAATTTAGACATGACTTTTTTTGGTATGTATTCAATTACTAAGCAAATATATATATTAATTATCTTTGGTTTACACTGTATTCATTTTTAAAATTTCATTGAGTTCATAATAGTTTATAACATTGTGAAATTTCAGTTGTGCATTATTATTTGTCAGTCACTATATATATGTGCCCCATTACCCCTTATGCCCACTTCCCAATCCCCTTCCCTTCTGGAAACCACTAATCTGATCTCTTTGCCCATGTGTTAGTTTATCTTCCACATATGAGTGAAATCATGCAGAGTTTGTCTTTCTCTGGCTGGCTTTTAGCTTAACATATGTTGCAATTGGGACGATTTTGTCTTTTTTATGGATGAGTAGTATTCCATTGTGTGTGTATATATATATAGATATATATACATATATCTATATATATATGGAGATATATAGATATACCACATCTTCTTTATCCTTTCTTTAGTTGGTGGGCACTTGGGTTGCTTCCACATCTTGGCTATTGTGAATAATGCCACGATGAACATAGGGGTGCATAAGTCTCATGGAATTGTTGATTTCAAGTTCTTTGGATAAATATCCATTGGTGAGATAACCGGATTGGATGGTATTTCTATTTCTAATTTTTTGAGAAATCTCCATACTGTTTTTCATAGTGGCTCCATCAGTTTGCATTCCCACCAGCAGAGTCTGAGGATTCCCTTTTCTCCACATGCTCTCCAACATTTTTCATTTTTTGTCTTGGTAATTACAGCTATTCTAACGGGTGTAAGGTGATATCTCATTGATTTGCATTTCCCTAATGATTAGTGATCAGACAATAAGTTTTATAAAATTTTAATTTGTTTCCTGGCAATTGCATCAGTCAGTGTCAACCTGAATGTAGAAATTACTCTAGAGCTTTCACAGAGAGGGGAGTTTAGCACAAGAAATCTGTTACAAAGTTGTTAGATGGGCCTCAAGAGCAAAAGCGAAAGGGATTTATTAGCAGGTGGGAGGCTGCGCCAGCCCAGGGCAAGAAGGGGTACAACTCCCATTGCTGCAGCTTCCTTCTGCTTGAAACCATGCCCTGGCTGCTGCCAGGAGTTGCAAAGAGGAGGCTGTGCCCCCGAGGCACAGCACCGAGACTTCCTGCATTTAATCCCCCTGCCATGCCCATGCTCCCACTGGAATTCTCTGGGTGCTAAGGAGTTTGGAGCATGCTGAGAGCCAACAGACTCATAAAAGATACAGCAATAGACAACAGTTTGCAATACTGAAATAAAAATACTTTATAGATCATGAATAAAATACATGTATGCACAGTTTCTTCTAATAGAAACATTGTTTTCACCATTTCTCATGCAAATGTGTCTAACCATGTGGTACTTTGACCTTCACTTATTTCTAAGCTTTATCACATTTCTAAGGGTTCCTATACATCTGGATTTTCTCTCTTAATCCCAACAGATATCCTTGCCTACTGGACAAAAACAAACAAATGAAAAATAAAGAAAATAGTCCTTCAGGATGTAAGGCCCTTATCTTTTTAGGTAATTCCTGTGAAAAGCGCGTCCCTCTCCTTGTCTACAGTTAACACCCCACTCTTGTTCTTATCTCACAATCTCACTGTCCTCAAGGGCTTCACTTCATCAATTATCCACAGCCCAGGTATTCCTATTAATTTTTCCCTCCTCTTTTGGTTCTTAGCTATACATATAAACACTTTAAATTTTCTTGCCCCTTAAAAATTAATTTTTGACCCAAGATACCATTTAGTTATACTTTTCTCTACTTCCATTCAAAAGTGCTTGTGGAACGTTTTGCCCAAGCTCACGTTCTCCACTTTTTTTCTTTCCTCCAATCAATCTCATTTAATATACACACCCACTCCTACACTGAAACTACTTTAGGAAAGAGTTCACCAGTGACCTCCCTTTGTTTATGTTTTGCTGATCATACTGAGTGTATTCTTACAGCTTTTGATATTGCAGCTGAAGCTCTTGCTTTTGTGAATTTCTTCTGTGGTCTCAAATGAGATATTCCGCTGGCACGCCTTCTGTTTGTAGATTTGATGTTTTCCTCTGTGTTCTGTGCATGCCATGAGTATTTCCCACTCGGAATGATCTTCAGAAAAATCTCATCCCATTTGTGACTGCAACTATTCTATGCAAGAGATGCCTAAAGCTATATCTCTGGATGGTGGGTTCCAAATTCCTGTGCCAACTTGTTTGCAGCATATAACCCATCTGAATGTCACAGGAGTATTGTTCAACACAATATGAAAAAGTGGAACTTGTTATTAAATCTCTGCAAATCTTCTCATCCTGATGTACATCATTTCTAAATGAACAGCACCACCATGGTCTTAGCTGTGAACACCAGGAACTTCACTGACAGCTCCATGACATATATCACTCACAACAGTGCTGACTGAATCTTATTTATTCTACACTCTTAGCAGAACCATATATTTCTCTTCTTTCCCACTGCTGATAGCTGGCTTTGTCTTATGGATTACTTTGGCCCATGAGGTCTCTCTGCATTCAGACTTGTCTTCTTCTAATACATTTTTCTATTGTAACCTGAATGATATTTGTGAAACATAACTGATCACTCCCATAATTGACTTTCTCCATTGGCTGTGGAAAGCATTTGATATCAAGTTCTAATTCATTAGCCCCTAAAAGTGTCATGGAAGGGATTTTGGTTTCGTCTCTTCTTCTTTGTTATTTTCTGTTGTATGCCCTGCATTTGGGAACTCTATTTATTCAAATGATTCCCGCTCTGGCTTTCACGCATGCTGCCTTCTGGTCTTCTTAACTTCTTGCTTACTCACTGTACTTACACTCTCGTTCCCTGCCAGTGCCTCAAGTCAGAAATTCCTTTCTCTTTGAAAGTATCTTGATCTCCTTTGCATCTCAAGGCATGCTAGTTTCTCTTGCATAGTGTTTTTGTCCATAATTGACAATACATTTATTAAATTTTATTACAAGTTTCTGGATATTGATGGTCTCTAAGTGCCTTGAAAAGAGAAATTGCATATTGTTGATATTCAAATCAACTTCATGACGTAACAATAAGATAAATTAACAGAAGAACAAATAAGAAAAAAAAATATGGTAAATTAATTCAACCTGTGTATTGAATGCCTATAAAGTGCCAAGCCTTGTTCAGGAGCTGGGATCCTAGTGGTGATTAATTCAGACTCAAGCTAGCTTTCTTACCAGTTTTCCACATGAGACCCTATATTCTTTGAAAGTGGGACAGGCAAGGGTTATCAATGTTATACCTATTGTCACTTAATAGATACCTATTGAAAGAATAAGTGAGATAAATTTTTGCAATTGTACCTCCAATTTGTAAAGGGTACTGCTTTTTATATGTCCCACTTTTGGGTTACCTTCATACTTTCCTTTGATTATAGGAGGAGAGATCTGTTACTAATCCCATAGAATTTTAGAATTTTTCAGACATCTAAAATAGTCTTGTATCCATTTAACAGAGGTAGCCTCAATTCTATTTGGTCTTCTAAGACTGGTATGCTTTTAGTCCACAAGAATAGCTTATAATTATCTAAGAGTAAAATGGAGTAGGTTAAAAGTGACCTCTGTATACCTAAGCTTAGAGTTTGAAAACCATTAGGCCACAAGTTTTGCAGAATTCTATAATGACTCATGTATATTAACTGGCTTCTATTGATAAGACAGCTTGCTATAACAACAATATGATAGTGAACGACACTTTAAATATAGTAAATGGAATATAATCTACTAACTTTATTTCCCAGATTTTTCAGGTGTTTTAGAATTCTATAGATTTCAGACTGATGGAGGACAGGGAAAGCCAGGATTGATTTCATTTTATTATAGAAATGGCATGAGAAATAAAAAACATAAGAGGCATACCAAATTAGCAAAGAGAATAAGTGTACATAAGAAATTGTCTGTCTTTACTTCAGCAAATAGTTTAACTATGTCAATGCAACATACTTGGTGAATACATAATGTTAGGTTATAAAATTTGAATTTCTAACTTTAACTGATTTTAAGGAATTTTGAGTAAGCTTGACTTCTCAGATTAAAAAAAATCTTGTTTGACAATTTGCTTTAACTTCACTTTGCTCACCGTTTCTCTGATGCCCAACAGATAGAAGAGTGAAGGCATGATTATTCATGTACTAAATAAAGTGTGTTTAATTACAAATTGTGCTTACTGACCTCAAAACATAATTTGTGGTACTCAGTTGAATGTAATTTTCCTTCTAATTACCTGAATAAATTACTGCGTTTTCTCCACCCTGCTTTTTGATTTCATTCTGCCTATTGTTTGCTCTCAAACCTGACTGGCAACAGTCTGAAGATGTTTTTCCTTGGAGGCATTTCATTTTCTCTGAGGGAAATGAACAGTTTGAAGTGATTTTATTCTGTTCTCTGACAAGTGATACAATAAAAGATGACCATATCATTCTGGAGACCATTATTATTTTAATTTTTAAGAAACTTCCAGAAATGATAAAAGAAAGAATGAGAACAAAGTTTTTAAAAATCCAGCCAAAAAAATCCCAAATTCATTTTTTTAGGAAATTCTAAGTCAGCTTTATAGTTGGAGTTTGGGCACATACATTTATGGTGTTCAATTACAATATTTTAGCATGTAGTGCATACTTGACAATAATTTGATAGTATTTTTTTCCTAAAAATATTCCTTTATAGGCTTATTCTTTTGGGATGTTATTGTTAGCTGCACCAAGATCCCAGACTCACCACATAAAATATATTATTTTAGAGCAATATGGATTTTTTTATTAATAGTCTACTAATTATTACGTAACTGGAGAGAGGAGTAAATAAAAACAGGTTTCTGTCTTTGAATGAGCATTTCCTACTAAGACTATTTGTTGTGATTTTCTTAGGCAGTAAAAGAAGTTAAACTCATGGTAAACATGTTTAAGTTTGGATAATGTACAATGTAGAGTGAAGTCAAAATGATTTTATAGGTCAGAATAACTTGGCCATAAATTTTATATCTAAAATATATATTTTTTGTTTTTTTGAGGAAAATTAGCCCTGAGCTAACATCCATGCCCATCTTCCTCTACTTTATATGTGGACGCCTTCTACAGCATGGCTTGACAAGTAGTGCCATGTCTGCACCCAGGATCCAAACGGGTGAACCCTGGGCCGCGAAAGTGGAAAGTGCACACTTAACCACTGTGCCACCAGGCTAGCCCTAAAATATATATATTTTTTAAGCTGGAGCATTACTAAATGTTTTCACCCTAAGTGAAATAAAGCACATAGGTAAATATTTCCCCTGCGTGCTCTGGAAGAGGATTTTAGAGGGAAATAAGGCAAGTGTTCTTGAGGGTAACGAATAAATGAGTCATAAGTCTGCTTCTGATGGATGAAATGGAGCACCAGAAAGGTCTAAGTCCTGATCACAGCATAACATGAATATTATAAACAGGTGATGATAGCCTCAGTCTGTTTTTCATGTGTGAACATTCAAGTCATGATGTAAGAAGAGCCTATGTCACTGATCTGTACCTAGTAACAACCACACGGTGGAAAATTCTGGACTGAGAGAGAACGAAACCCTGAAGGACAGGAGAAGTGTAGGCAAAAAAGAGGGTAAGTAGTTGGTTTTACTGTCCTGTCAGTAAATCAGAGTCTTTTCTCTTTTTTAAATTTACTGTGTTAAAGAATGCTTAATTTATGTGAATCATATGGGTAAGGTAAGAAAATCTAATCGGGGCTATGTTTATCTTAAGCCATCTTAAGCAACCAGCTGTATCAGTCTTAAATATTGTAATTTGATACCCAAGAAATGTAAAATTTTAAAAATCAATTATAATATAAAAATCGAAAAGCCAGTTCAGACCCATTAATTTAAAAAAAAGGAAGAAATTAAATTCAAAACCCAAACACACAAACAAAAATCAGAAGTCAGAACAGAATTATACAAATTCCTGTATAAAGATGTTCACCATAGGATTATTTATTTAGAAAAAGGGAAACTATAGGGGCCAGCTGGGTGGTGCAGCAGTTGAGTTTACATGTTCTGCTTCAGGGGCCTGGGGTTCTCCAGTTCAGATCCCAGGTGTGGACCTACACACCACTTGTCAAACCATGCTATGGCAGGGGTCCCACACATAAAGTAGAGGAAGTTGGGGATGGAGGTTAGTTCAGGGCCAATCTTCCTCAGCAAAAAGAGGAGGATTTGTGGCAGATGTTAACTCAAGGCTAATCTTCCTCAAAAAAAGGAAGGAAAAAAAAGGGAAACTATAGAAACAACCAAAGTGGCTAGCAATAGAAATCAGTAAACAGATAACATATGACACAGCCACAGCATGAAAATAAATGAGATTAGGAGAACATGATTTAGTGATATTTCAACATTATTAGAATACGATGTTAAGCGAAAATTGGAAAATACTAGACACAAAATGAAATAGGACTGCAAGAAACAGCATTTTAAAACTTTTAAAATAAACTTTAAAAATTTAAAATAGATTTAGGTTTACAGAAAAATTGTGAAGATAGTACAGACAGTTCCCATATACTCTATCCCAGTTTCCTCCATTATTAACATCTTACATTAGTATGGTATTCTTGTCATAGTTAATGACATGATACTGATCCTTTATTATTAGAGTTCATATTTCATTCAGGTTTTCTTATTTTTTATCTTTTATTTTTCTGTTGCAGGATCCCATCTAAGACACCACATTACATTTATTTCTCATGGCTCCTCTTAGCTGTGACTGTTTCTTAGATTGTCCTTGTTTTTTTATGACCTTGACAGTTTTGAGGAGTACTACTCAGGAATTTTGTAGACTATACATTAATTGGAATTTGTCTGCTGTTTATATTAAATGTCAAACTGGGGGTATGGATTTTTTGAGAGGTAGACCACAGAGGTAAAACACCAATTCTCATCTCATCATATCAAGGATATATACTTCCACCATGACGTCACTGCTGATGTTGACCTTGACCAGGTGGCCAAGGTTGTAGTTGGCAAGTTTCCCCACTGTAAAGTTACTCTCTTTTTTCCTCTCTTCCCATACTGTACACTTGGAAAGGAAGACATTCTGCACAGCCCACACTCTATCACTGGGGAGTTATAATCTTTTTTCTTGAGGGAAAAATATTTACATAAATTATTTGGAATTCTTATGTATGAGAGATTTGTCCATTCTTCCTTGTTAATTTATTTTTTCAATCATTTATTTATATCACACCATCATTTTTGAAATAACTATCACCTGGTTGTAGGATTAAGAGTGATTTTTCTCATTTAAAATTTTCTATTTTTATAAGGAGCCTGTAAAATTTTATATTTCTGAAGTTTTAATTTTCCTGTTGTATCTCATGTGTAAATATTAAGAAGCTGAGATGTGGGGCACCTATAACCTTTCCCTTATTCCAGGAATCTGACTCAGGCATCCTTAACCAAATCTCCAACTGGCACATGCCTCCTCCTCTCTTCTGGGCCTGTAGTGAAGTCATCCTTAAAACATTTTGTTCACTTGAATCCCAGAGATTAGCAACAAGGATATATAGTCAATAGCATTTGAGCAAAAAAGGAAAAACACTTTTACTTGTGTGTTTTTGTTGCTTCTATCCGTCTTACTCCTGCCAAGGCTAACCTCGTCTTTGCCTTGGTGAGTACAAATTTATAAAAATGTATTTCCTGCTTACAGGCCATGGTATGATTCTTGTTTGGAACTCTGAGTGCTTAATATTGTTTTTTACAAATTAATATATGCATGATATTTTTAAAGACAGAAATGCCCAGAATGTGCTAACTAAACATACTCCTAATTCTCCACAGAAATACATAAGTATTACTACAAAGCATCCAGTGATAGCTGATTTTTAAAAATCACAACATACTACATGCCTTTTTTATGATCAAGTTTCTATTTGTTATTTGTATCATGAAGTTTTCCTTGGTTACATATGATGTTTGTCTCCTGTGCTAAACTAGGTTGAGAGAAGTTCAAGTATAAAACACTGTATTTACTCTCTGTCTCCATTGTCTTAAAGAAAACTTTATAAGATTTTCCCTAGTCCCCTCCTGCCCCCTGCCAATAACTCTGGCACATTCCACAGATCTTCCAGTTCATTCTAAAGTCTCACTCAAGTATAAATTCTCCACCCGCTCCAACCTGATCTAAACATTCCACGGACCAGCGGTGGAAGGGTCTTTATTTTCCCCACTATTTCCCTCTTCTCTTCCTCTGCCTCTTCCCTTCTTCCTCCCCTCCTCTTTTCCTTTCCCACTCTATTCATTACCCTCCTGCCTCTCTTTTTACTCTCATTTCCTTTTCCTCCTCCTCCTCCAATCACCATGCTACTTCCCTGGTGGTTGTTCTAGGGTTTGGTGGGAGAAGAAACAAGGGGGTTAAAATATCTTCCTGAACGACTGCTGTTGAACTGTGATGCTGACACTTCTGTGTTGTATATATGAACGTTCTAATTCCTTTTGTTGGCTTTTGTGGATTCATTAAGGACACCCTCTCCTCACAAGGTGTACCCTTTTTGGCACTATTCTTAAAGAAGACAATAGTCTTGAAAGCTGATTCTTCCCTATTCCCACTCTGTTCCTGGATTTCATGGCACACCAATACAGAACTACAAGAAATGTGCAGTTACCTTGTCCTGACAGAATTCTCTAGAATAAGGCCTTTTTAATGCAGCTGTAGCCCAGCTGGTTCTACACTAAGCCTACGTGAAACAGGCATGGCCTCATACTACCCACTCCTCCACTCTTATCCAGCCTTTTGTAGTCTGGCCTAGTCCACATACCATGACCAAAACACACACCCCATTGCTATGTTTTACAATGTAGTTTATTACCTGAGCAATCCAGATATATTGACATTGTTCCCTAGAGTTAGAATATAAAGTGGCTTACATGACTGTTGGCATGAAATTGTTAAATGTTAACGCTAAGCAGCCAAAGCAGGATATGTCTCACCATATGATTAAAGATTCAGGTTACTCACAAAATGAGTGGAGTATATAACCTACCACATAATATGCAATACATGATCCAGAAGTCACAGAAAGAGAGGGCCGATGGAAAGAGAATGCAGGGACACACAAGAACAGAGAAAAACCTACTCTTATATAATAAGGAATAAGAGTACAAATTCAGCTCTGTACAAAAGGGGCTATTTTTAAATGCAGTTGGTAAACATTAGTATTTAAACTGAACTTCGAAAACTCGTCTACTTCCAAAGACCAAGAATTCTTCATAAATAATGGAATCTCCATTCAAAGTCTGCATTTTGCTGAAAATGACTTTCAGTCTGGCATCATAATAATTGTACATTAAAATACAGTGACCAATATCACCTATCGTTAATTGTATATCACCTTTTAATTGCATAACCGTTACCATCATTTTTCCTTTCTTAAATTTAAAACATAGATTCCAAAATAACAAATGTGATCAAAGCACAATATATTAATTTCCTTATATATATTATTTTCTGATTTATATTTTACACAACCTGTTTTTTCTCCAGGCTGGAACCTTTCTCGTGGCAATTATGTAATCAATATTTAGGTTTTAGGATACATCCCAGAAGACTGAGAAAAATAAATGTATGGTGTATTTTATTTTCTGTCTTTTCCACTTCTTACTTTGGGATACGCTCTGTTTACAGCATTTATTGTACTGAGTGATAGCCCATCATTGTGCCTTGATAATAAAATTCAACAAAACACAGTAACTGAAGATCTAATTCTGTTTAATCATTTCATCAGGTAAGAATTTACTGTTCACTTAATATGTACTACCAGTTGTTCTAAATGCTGAGAATGCAAAGATAAATAAGACATTGTTTCTAACACAGAGGGAGTCACAGCCTAGAGGGGAATGAAATAGGCTTGTGCTTCTTCCTGACATTTTCATTCATCCTTTTCTTCATTATGGGAGCCCTTGATAACTCCCCACAGCGTATTAGTTCTTAGAAGTAATCCAGAGGTGAATTAGAAGGTATTTAACCAGGTAAGGACTCATAGTCTGTTGTTTTTTGAGATATCACTCTTGCTGCTAGTCAGAATAGAACCTAGCAGTCCAGTTCTAGTCATTGAAGAAAGTCTGCATTTCTCACTATGCTTTATAGAACCAGAATTTAGCACAGGCCCCAGCAAAAAAGTAAATGCTTAATATTTCTTCTTAAATTGTTGAGTTAACACATTAATTAAACTTTGCAAGTATTGCTTTCCTTATAGCTCCTGAACCTATTGTGTCCCTTCATTTTTGTCTGTCCCCCTCACTGCCTATGATGGTTGGACCTCAGTTGCACAGTTATAACATTTAGACAGCATACCAGCCTGTCAAACACTCATTTTCCATACTTCACCTTGTTTCAGTTTTCCTTGGTTTGTCCTACCTCGATATTGTACATATTTCAGCTCTTTACACCTTTCAACTTTTCCACTCTTGCTATAAGCAACTGAAGATCCTTCATTAATATTATAGCATGGCCAGGAAATTACACAAGTACAATATCATGTTGCCAATAATAGCAGTATGAAGTGCTATGCTAGCAGAGAAGAATGTGTGATAACTATGCCTGAAGGGGTCAGAGAAGATTTCATAAAAGAGATGATCTTTAGAAGACTAGAAAGGAAATTTTTTAGTTGGAAAAGAGGAGTAGTTAACTTCGCTGTAGGGAAAAACTCTCAGCAGTGACAGAGACACATGAGCAATTGAGTATGATCAAGCAACAATAATTAGTTTAGTCTGGTTTTATTGTGGAAATAATTCAAGAGAGTGTGAGGAGCTGGAACTGTGTGTCAGACTGGACTGTAAAGAACCTGGTGCAAAATGATAACAGATTTGAACTTTATCCTCTGGCAAGTGCTTTTATTATGTGAGATTAAAAGGATGAGATACGTGTCTTAGAATGATAGCACTGGTGAAACTGTGATGCTGGATCTGAAGAAAAAGACCAAGGAGTCAATGAGAGCACTTAGACAAGGACACTGCTTAGGAATAAACCATGATTGCCATAGGCCTGAACTAGGTCTTGGTGAAAAATACTATAACACAAATAATATTTAGGTCTTCATGAGGGAAGTAGGTGAAAGAAAGGGGTCATATATTCTTTCACCAATTTATTCAACAATGAATTGCACATACCGAGCAAAGTGCTATATTCTGTGGCTAGAGCAACAGACAAAACTGATAAAAATTCTTGGTCACATGGTGCTTAATTTTTAGTAGGTGAGATAAGCATTAACCAAATATGCAAAATAAATATAGTGTGAAAAATGATAACATTATTAAAGGAAATTAAGAGGGAAAGAAGATGGGGGCAAAAGAGTAGTAGGAATTTTAAATGGAAAGTCTTAGTGAGACCTGAATTTCAGAGAGGCAGTCATGCAGATCCCTGGGAAAGAACATTCCAGGCAGAGGGAAAGGCAAGTTCAAAGTCATTATTTGGATGAGCAGAAAAGTAGTGAAAGATGAGGTCAGAGAGTAGAGAGATGTATAAAAGATGTTTCTACGTGGTCAGTATTGTCTTTAATTGAGTTATACAACCAGAAGTAGATCCTTACTCTACAGGTAGATTTTGAGTTGGGTTTTGCACAGATTTGAGTTTTCTGAAGAAAAGCCAGGAGAAACATTCAGTGAGCTAACAAAAGTTTGACTTGTCAGTTCAGAAAGCAGAAGGGGAATACAGAGTAAGAGGAACTATACAATGAGTTTGGAGAAGATCAGTCCTAAAATTAGAAGAAATGAAGGGCTGACTCAAAAGTGAAAAAAGAGAGTTCAAAAAAGTAGATTGTGAACAGCATTGAAAACGTTCTGTAGAAGTCACATAGGTAAAAACTGAAAGTAGGTCGTTGTATTTGGTGATTGAGACTGTTAGTGACCTAAGCAAGAGCACTTTTAATGGGTTAGTAGGGGGAGAAGCAGATCACTTCTAGTCTGTGGACTGTGTGGAAGTGAGGGCGAGAAAGGAAAATGAAGGCTGAGCATTTTTGTTTGTGAATGCATGGAGAAGGTTATCCTTTTCTTGTTTTTTGGATCACTTAAAAACTATGCTTGGTTACACCAAGAGTTTTGGTAAACTTAAAATTCTTAATTCCTATTATGCTATCCTGATCAAATTTAATACAAGAACTTCAAGGAAGCAACAACTTGCTTTATTGTGCTGGAATTAGCGGAGTGATCTGGCTGCTGAATAGAGTCTAGCAATCTGGGAGAGCAGGAAAAACATGTGATCCCAAGTGAAAAGATCTGGATTTCAAAGATGAGTCTATTAAATAGTATCGAGCAGAGTGTTCAACTTCTTTGAACCTTAGTTTCCCTATCTATAAATTAGGGATGCTAATCACATCTGCCTCAAAAGTCTTTTATGAACATGAAACCAGTGAATATATATATATTTTACAAACAGCATTTAAACTTACAAATGTTGGTTCTTGTTATGATTAGTAACAGTAGATTTTAGAGACGTTGAGTTGGAGACTCAGAATTCAATGAGGTGTGGGCCAGTTGCACAATGGATATTGTGTCTGACTATGAATCAGAATTCAATGAATGACAATTTATTTCTTATGATTTTAGGCAAGTCATACTTCCTGAATTTCAAACATAGTATCTGTAAGGAGGTATTAAAAACATAAATATCAACCAACCTAAAAGTGTATAACTTTCTTCCTATTTTGACCAATTTTATTGTTTTTAAAGCACTTAAGAAATTATTTTTAATTTGAATTGTCTGTCGTACAGGAAATTTTCACTGCAAATTATGAAACATTGTATATCTATAAAGTTTTATATGTTTTACATGTCTTCATTCCAATAATACTCTGATGTAATTAGATTTTACCTGTAACTGGTATTCATTTTAAATATATATGTATCTTCTTCTGATTCTAAAGAAATATTTTAATAGTTCCAAAATAGTCTTTAGTGCAAATAGAGCACCTTTGATTTTCTTTATAAGATCATTTTTCATAACCTTTATATTGAACATCTTATATCACTTTAATGTTGCTCTTTGAAATTCTATTTCTGATCTCTTCAACATCAAATAGAGAAGGACACATACCAAAACCTCATCACAGTACTTCCCTTAAGGGATCCAGGATAAGGTCTCCTGGCACAGTATGTTAACTCATCACTTATCTGGGTGCTTAAGCTTATTTAGTCTCTGCTTAAAAAGAAAAGGTCAGATTCATGTTGCTGATATTCAAGCATATGGATCTCTGGCATTCTGCTTTAAGGCCAGAATATAGTTCAAATGCACTCACCTTTTCAATTAAATATCACTTATATTGTCTATATACTTGGTATTCAGAAGACAGAAATCTTTTTTAGCCAATATCAGTGAAATGCTTTTTGTGTACACTTTCCCCAAAGAGTGCAACTTAATTTTGTACTAAACATCTCCTATCAAAAGCCTAGTTGAGAAATTGAATGTTCAAAGGAAGATGTATATCAACTAAATCTAGAGAATATTTAAAAATGATAGCTATGTATCCAGTTCTGGTAAATATTACTTTTAGATTCTCAGATGCGAAGACCTTAACTTTGCATTTTACAATTAATGGGTTCCTCAGCAGGATTTCTTCC
Source organism: Equus quagga (assembly GCF_021613505.1). NCBI lineage: Eukaryota > Metazoa > Chordata > Mammalia > Perissodactyla > Equidae > Equus > Equus quagga. The sequence continues at coordinate 39,207,036 of NC_060272.1, read as the reverse complement.
TCTCTCTACCTCTTTATTTGATTTTTACTTTTATTCTTTTGGATGTACTATGATACAGTGATAAGAGTATGGGATTTCACATTATAGAACTATTCATTTGAATGCAAACAGCTTTTGAAACTTTATGATTAAGCAAGTTTCTTAACCAAGATGATTCCTTTCCTTTTCTGTAAAATGGAAGAATATGTACATAGATACTTTTTCTGTGTTTTGATAATTAAATAAAATAATATGTATACATTGACTGATGAAAAATAGAACCTCAGTAAACACTGATTGTCTTCTTTTTAATATCTTTGGTTGCGTTATATCCTTTTTAATGTAAAGAATCTGAGATTATTTTATGGAAGCACGTACATTAATAAATTAATAAATGTATATTTGATACCAAAATCTGCTCAAGAAAAAGATGAAGGAAAAGGATTTGGTGGAAATCGGGCCATCGAAACAAAAATGATCTCCCATAAGTAAACTACTATAGTGGCATTAATTAATTTTTTTAACTTAATTAATTTTGTTTTTTCATTATTTTGATATTTGCCAATTTTAATTCTGTTTTAATTATTTGTTTGGGTGAATTCCTATAGACAAGGATGGGGTGGTAATAAATTGCAATATGTTTAAAATAAAAAATATCAAAGAATACTGTGAACTGCTTTGAGAATATGTAGTTATTTTATTATTCATAAACTTATTCATTGTTTTTTACAAACATATTATTCACTGAGAAAGATCCTCAATTAAACCAGGCTTTTTGGAATATGTCTATTGACCACACTTTGTCTGGCCTTGCAGACCAGTGTGTTCAAAAACCTCAATTCAGTATGTTTATCATCACAAATATCTGATCCCAAAATGGTGTTTCTCATAATGAAAGAGTCTGGAAGATGAGGTCATCTCAGAATTGAGTTGATAGACATAAGATTAAAGGATACTAGACTCTAAAATTCAGATTCTAGGGGACCGGCCCCGTGGCCGAGCGGTTAAGTCCACACGCTCTCCTGCTGCGGCCCAGGGTTTTGCCAGTTTGGATCCTTGGCGTGGACATGGCACCACTCACCAAGCCTCGTTGAGGTGGTGTCCCACATGACACAACTAGAAGGACCCACAACTCAAATATACAACTATGTACTGGGGGGATATGGGGAGGAAAAGCAGGGAAAAAAAAAAATATTGGCAACAGTTGTTAGCTCAGGTGCCAATCTTTAAAAATAAATAAATTGATAAATAAAATAAAATAAAATTCAGCTTCTAAATGTCCATCCTTACCTCAAATCAACGTGCATTGTAAGAAACACCAAATTTCTATCAAATAAAGTAATTGTTCTCAAAGTGTAAAAAATTCACAATTAGTGAATAAAATATGTACTGTGATCATCCAAATCAATAAATTATGATATCAGAATTTTAATATAAATAGGTAAAAAACATCTAATAATAAAGTCTTCAAATGTATCCAATGATTGATGATGACAGAACTATTTGATACTACATTCAATAAACATTGGTGTTGCTCAGCATGCACCAGATAGTGTTGAAATTCTGAGAATAGAGCAAACATAGTGAACCCGTAGAATGAAACTGTCAACCAAGATGCTGATTAGCATTGAAAGAAAGGGGAGATTGGAATTTCAGTGTATTTTCAGAGAAATTTTACCAGTGTAAACTCAAATATTTTTCCAAGTCTGCTTCTTCGTACTTTGTGATTTTATAATTTTGCTAGCAATATTAATCAGTAATCAAAATATTTACACATTGTGTGCTGACCAAATGTCCTCCTATATTGATGATTTTTGTTTCAGCAATATTTAATCGCATTTACTACAAACGGCTATGAGCAGGATTTTCGAATGTTCATCACACGCTTCACTCTATGTGAGCACATTTTGGCAGTTCTAGGATATCTATAACTTGGAAACGTAAACTCAATCTCACGCTTAACCAGGACCCTAACTAAGATATAAATTGCTGAGTAACAATTTTCAGTGTTATGGAAAAAATTATTTACATATATCCATACACACATAACATGTAAACTGAACCATTTCCAGAGGACTGTAAATAGCACGTCGAATGCCCTCATTTCTCAAGCGGAGCATACACTGGATTTCTATTTGAGAAACTTTATTACAATTGGCTCCCTTCCAGATATGTATCTCTAGTCTTGGTTTTATTCAGAGAGTTACAAGCCTATTTGGAGCTTTTCCTAAAGTGCAGAGCTAAGAAAAATATATATCTTTCTAATATTTCTTCCTCTGGCTTATATTTTAGGCTACTTTCTGGTTCTAAACTTGTCATTGGCTAGTAAGTTTACAGCGTGGTTTTCTTTATAGAAAAAATTTTCTGGAGTTGCATTCTTTCTGCCATGATTAATTTATGATTTGGTAAATAGGTTTGCGGCATCTGTAAAAGAGTTTTGAAGAGCGAGGGAGAACAAGTATTAAAGAGCTATAAAGATTGCCCTTGAGCCTGGGCCTACAGAAATGGCCCTGTGAGGTCAGTATATGGCTGTATAAATTGCCAGATTGTGCAACTGTGTCTGTCTCTCTTAAAGTGAAGCTTCAGTTTCTTAAGAAAAAATTTATATATATATATATATATACATACACCTATATGCATATATATACTCAGAAAATTAAAATTGTTATAATATTTACTTTCAGAAATAAAAATGATCTTTAATCATCTATTTTTCAAATGATTTTCCCAGCAATTCTCTTATTTTGACAATTTTAAAGTCATTGGTATATTTAGAAGGCAAATTATTTAAAGATTTATTTTAACAGAACTTTGTACCACGTATTTTTCAGTTATATAGTGATGCTAATTTTTGTTAATATATCCTTTAATATAGAACTAACTTTTAAAAATTATTTTATTTTGACCTAACCAAGTTTCTCTGCAGACATTCACTGAGATCATGTCATTTGTGTATTGATATTGCAACTGTACCCTTGATGTCCCCACAGACTTTCATTGATTTAGTTTAGTTTTCCATTTAGAATGTGATTTCTTACAGCCTTGCATTGACATCTTCTGGGGAATTTTGTGATGGCAGAAAGCCCCATAGATTTAAATAATAGAGATGCATACTTATTTCTTAATACATATACTATTTCCTCGCTTACTCAAAAACATTAACATATTTCTGAGGTATAAATAACATATAATTTTCTTTAGGTAAGATTAACATGAACTTTTATTGACCTATGTGGTTGAGTGAGAAACAGTTTTCATGGATAAATTGTACTTTGGGATCTCATCATTATTATAATTTTTCAAAAGAAAATTGAAATTCCTCTTTCATGAGTTAACCCTAAAATTAAATCTTCCAAATAATGTTAGCAGCCCTAATCTGTGTGTATGTTTATTGCTTTTGTCCTAAAAAAGTATTTATCCATTTTTAAATGGATTTAAAAATGGATTTCCTTAGCACTTTGAATTTGTAATGAATGAAACATAACGATTTAAATGAACAAATTTTCTGTAGAATATAATTCACTAAGGACATTTTACTATCACATGTTTGTTTAAGAACTGTCATTTGAAGACCAGCTAATGCATTTGGTGTTATAGTGTTAACTTCCTATTAGAAGCACTTATTTTAAATTCTCTGCCTGTGAAACGAGGCACAAAAGGGTGTATTTGTGACTTATAAAATACAATTAAACTAACTGGGTGTATTTAAATAAAAACTTTATCTTGGTCTTACTATAAATATGTTCTACCTAAACTAGCTATTCTTATGGAAGTATTAGAGGCAATATCCTCTTGAAAGAATTATGTGTATTTCTATAAAGGGTTTTCAAAAATTTCTTTTAAAGTATTGAGTATGTTGAAATAAAATAACAGATGTTTCAATGTTTAATTCTAAGCAACAGACATAATGTTGTGTAAAGATTTTTGGAAAATTAAATTTAAATGATTATATGCTGCACTTATATCTTAACCTCTCTTAATCTACCATAAAAATATGATCCTATGAGTTACTGTCACAAAGAGAAGCACATTATATTCTCAGGAAAACACAAAGTAACTTTTTGTGACAAAGCCTTTTTTTTTAAAAAAAAAAAATACACTATTATACTTCTCGTGGTCAAAGTGTGAATTAGTTGTTTTTTCAGTATCTTCAGCCAATAGGAGGCTTTGTGATAGCTTATTGGTCATAGTCACTAGTAGTATTTCACCTGTCTTAGGTGTTAATTAGAGAATGTTTCACTCTGTCAGCCAGCCACTTGTTTGCTTTGAAGTTAAATTGGAACATGCTTCCAAAATAGCTTTATAAACATCATCTGATACTTGAATAACATCAGTCATTGAAAAACCAGCATAAGCATGTCACAATCATGTTAACTACCTGATAAATATCAGATGTAGCCATATCCTCCATAAAATAACATGCGATTTTTATGTAATAATACATTTTTTTCTAAGTGTAAATGAAAGGAAATAATGGCATTATTACAAGAAAAATTTCATCTGCCTCATACAATTGGCATTAAATAAATATACCTTTCCATACATTACTATACTCTTTCCCGTAGTATTTAATTTATAAAATAAAAGCATCCACATCCGTTTGTTACTAAAAACATAAGATATACTTGCTATCTATAAGCAAGCGGAATTAAACAAAATTCATTAAAACAAACTGACAATGAAAATCAGCATATGGTGGGCCAAATGAGTGGTTTAGGGAAGCTGTTACATGGCAATTGAAAAAGATAGATTGATATTATTTGAGGAAAAAAAGGAATGTGGAAGATGGGCTTCTATAAGCCTTTGAAATGCATTAGAGAAAAACAAGAAAAAGAAAGATTATTATTTGGCAAGGATTGCATATTCCTTATCTCATGGTAGATAACAGAGTGAATGTTTTATTTCTGCTAGAACAGAGGTGATACTACACAGATAAGCTGCTGCTGCTGCTTTTTTTTTTTTTAAGGAAGATTAGCCCTTAGCTAACACCTGTGTCAATCCTCCTCCTTTTGCTGAAGAAGACTGGCCCTGAACTAATGTCTGTGCCCATCTTCTTCAATTTTACATGTGGGACACCTCCACAGCATGGCTCGATACACAGTGCACAGGTCTGCGCCTGGGATCTGAACCAGTGAACCCTGGGCCACTGAAGTAGAATGCATGAACTTAACTGCCATGCCACTGCGCCAGCTCCAATAACTTATTTTTAATTGTTGATTAGTCTTTCAATGCTAAACTATGTTAATTGATTTTTTCTTCTTGTAAAAAAGTAGAATCCCCAGAGAGAGTTTTCCTTTCTTCCATTGTTTCTTTAATTATTATTTTTCCCAATTATTTCCCATGTCTGGCCACTTCAAAATCAAGTTGAGATTTTGCATGCAGGTCCATCTTCCAGAAAAAAAATCTGTTGAAATATATGTAAAGGAAGAAACAAACACATGATGGAAGTCTAGATCTTAAAAATATCTCTATACAGATAGATAGCTATGCATACATATAAATGCATATATTAGTGACTAATGTATATTTTAATTTCTGAGTAGAAATGTCAGAGTAGTTAGAATTTACTAATGCTTTTCAAGCATATTATTAAACAAAATAGGATGTTCAGGTTTAGAAATTTTAATGTTTTTTAAAAACAGTGTAGATTTACATCATTTTCGAGCAAGACAAAGATAGAAGATCCAAAAAGATAGGAAAAAAATCTTTTCCAGTGAGGAAGATAGAAAAAAATGGTCACCAAAAAAAGGGAAACTTAGACAACTACAGTGTAGAAAAGGTAGTAATACCTTCAAGAGTATCGCTTCAGTAGAGAGCGTTTTTTGCTGCCTCCCAGGATCTTTTAATTTGAGTTATCTAATACCTTCAAGTGATGCTGTAGTCCATCCATATAAAGCTGGCTCTTTTTGTGGCAAGATAGCCAATTATGCAACATTTACTATTATCTTAGTTTCAGTGTCTTCCCAGAATGTGCTCCATGTCAAAGTTTCCTTCAGATTTGGTGGGCTTTCAGACTCTACTACCAGCAATATGAACATTATTATTATAACATTGTAAAGCTGAGCCCACCACTGGTGTTTAGTTATCTCCAGCCTCTCCAATAATTGCTCCTACAGATTCCACCTCTAATAGAGTCTTAAAATTTCCTAGATATTTCTTTTAGTCTTGGATAAAGTGTGATTGTAATGAATGCCTTAGAAAGAAGAAATTTACATTTAATACATTTCTATTATTAATATATATTACCCTAGTGAGGGAGCTTTATATTCTTGAACTGATTTGATTATTGCATTAATTTCATTTTCTAGATAAGTATACTAAATCTCAAAGAGTTGAAATAACTTGCCCAAGACAGCATGAGATGATAAAAGCAAGCACAACCCAGGGTTTTGCAGTAGACTCAAAAGTGAAAACACTGAGCCAAATGAACTCTGATTCTATGTGTGTGTAGAGAATGATTCAGTGCACATATTCAGTATTTAGAGAATTATGCTGCTAAAATGTCAAAAGGCTACTGATAAATTCTCATCCTTAAGCCTTAACAACTGTTTCCATGGCAAATACTAATTTACTCAGAATTTGAATATAAAAATCTCCAATAGATACATATTTAGGAACCCCCTTAGAATTAATAGATTCTTATTTCAAAATAAAATGAAGTGACATCAGATAAGTGCTGGTTAAAATTTATTTGAAGTTATTTACATTTTATATGGTCTCATTCCCTCAAGGTTTTAGAATATAACTAGAACACATTGAAATATTAATAAAGTTTCATAAAGATAATTTTAATTACTAAGAACTTTACAATGGCAAGTCTCAACAGAGTTGAGAAAATTATTTCAGCTTTGTCTTATTCACAGTTTCCAAAAGAAGGTGAGTTACCTCACTTATTTAGCACACAAATGTCAATAGAATTACCTCCTTTATTACCAGATTTTTATACCTAGAATTTCCTGCTTATACAATTAAAACAAAGAGCTTCAGTAGAAACTCAAATGTACTCTGAAACATTTTACCTAATGATTTCAAAATTATTTTGGGGGTCAGCCCTGGTTGCCTAGTGGTATTCTCTGCTTTGGTGGCCCCAGTTCAGTCCTGGGCACAGACTTACACCACACATCTGTCAGCAGCCATGCTGTGGTGGTGGCTCACATAAAAAAAAAAAAAAAAAGAGGAAGATTGGTAGCAGACATTAGCTCAGGGCAAATCTCCCTCAGCAAAAATGAAAGAATAAAAACAAATAAAAAAATAAATAAAACAGTACTTCTCACTTAAAAAACATTATTTAGGAAGGCTAGAAGGAAATACATTAATTGCTGGCACAAATACTTTAGGGTGAAGAAATTATATGTGCTTTATTTTCTTCTTATTGTTTACTTTTCCCTAATTTCCTACAATGAGCATTTGCTATTTTTAATAACAAGAAAAAATAAGCTACACTTTAAAATATTTAAGTTCACTATTATGTGAGAAATAACAAATAATTCTATTTTATGGGATTAAAATTAAAAGGGGTGAAGGATTTAAGTTGAAGATGGATTGAACCAGAAGACAAATGATTTTAACATATGTTTGTAGTAATAGTGTATTACTTATGCATAGTAAAAAACTGAAACTGAACCCCTTTTGAGTTTGGTATATGAAAATAAATGAACTTTATTTCCATTTGATAGGCAGTCAAAATATACTATAGCTTGTCATTTTACTTTTTCTAATAGATCTCATTTTGATTCTTGTTTCTATACTCTGTTCCTCCTATCTGAAATGCCTTTCTTCTTTATTTCTTCCCAAAGATTATTCATTTTTCCATGCCCTGCCCATGTTTTCCATCTTCCTAGATAAGTTCTCTAAAATGAGTTCTATTGATTTTACCCCTATCTAAGAAAAATTCATCTCAATTTCCAAGTGCAAAGTCTATACTCAAATCTTATTTCCCAAATTATCTTTCTTTTTGCTTAGGAATCTGGTAATTTCTATAGTGGTTTATAAAGCAAAAACAAACAAACAAAATAGAAAATGCATGATGACAGATGTTAGGGGAAATGAGCATGCACTGGCATGGTTGGTAGGAGAATAAATTGATATAGCTGATAGCATAGCTAAGCAACAGAAAAGAAACTGACACTCTGAAACAAATGGTCTATATATTTAAACATTTATACAATTTAATAATTTATAAATAAAAGATCATCTTTATGCTCATGTACTCACTCATTCATACAGGTTCACAGTTTTTGGGAGGACCATAACCTATTTGGATCATGGGCAAATATAAAGAAACATTATGGAGTGAATATGATTATAATAGGCCTTATACAATGATGCTATGGTGTCTCTCCCAACTCGGGGAAATAAGTGAAAGCTTCCTTGAAGAGAAGAGTTATGAAACAAATATTGGTAGGATATTTGGGAACTAGGGTCAGGCTTTAGATACAGTCATGTGTGATAACATGAAGATTTTTCATATCTGGCCGAATGGTTTAAAATTTGATAACATCTTTGGGATATGTTTTAAATAAAGAAAGGGAGTGCTAAATTTAAAGAGCTCTCTGGCAGCACTATGAAGATTGGATTGGAGTTGGAAATACAGTAGATTCATGAAAGCTAATTAAATGGCTCTGGCTGTGATCCAGGGTAGAAATGAAAAGGTTCTTAACAAAAGAATGGTGATGGTGTGGTGGTGTTGTGGTGGGTGGGGAGGCTGGGGGGGAGGGGAAGGAGAGGGAGGGTGATAGCAAATAAGGAGCAGTTTTGAGAGGTATTTCAGATACCAATTTGACCAAATTTAATGATTTCTTAAGATATCAGAAATAGGGGTATAAAAGGAATCTGGGCCTTTTTCAAATCATGAAACACAAACAAAATAATTATATTTTATAGCACATTGGGAGAGATAGCTTAGTTTTGACCAAAGGTCATTGTTTGACAATAGGACAGAGATGAACAATATCCAGGCACACCACAACAGGAAACTGCTCGAGATTACTTCTGGACTTCTGCTAATGTAACTGAGTGAATGGTAGATAGTTCCTTCAAGTGTATGTTTTGAGGCCTGCAACAGCTGATGAGTAAAGTTTTGGACAAGTTATATAAATCCAAGTGCAGATAAATCAGCAAGTAATTAGAAATTTTAGTCTGTATTTCAGGAGAAAGCAGTAGTAGGAAACGGGGATTTAAGGATTATTGAGCTTTAGGTGGTGGCACAAAGCCATGGGTATGCTTGAAATCACACAGAATATAAATAAATAAAATGAGAGCAGGTCAGTGAAAGAATCCAGGAAGCACTAAAGTTTAAGGAGCTAGAATGAGATGAGCATCCAAGAAAAAACACTGACAATAAGCATATAGAGAAGTTAGTAGAACGATCAATAGTTTTATCACAGAGGTGAGATGGAAGATGAAAGTGATGAACAACATTAATTTCTCTACAGGAATCTGATAGTAAAAAGCAACAACAGCTATTGAAATTAGAAACTAAGATGTCTTTGGGAACACTGGGAACACTATAAGTGGAATGGTAAACAAAGTGCTAAAGAATAAATACGAAATTGGAGGTCAGCAAACACTATAGTCTACTCTCTTAAGAACCTGTACTATTTGGAAAAGGAAAATACTTCACTAGCTAAACAAGATAGAGTCTGATAGGATGGCAGTTTTTACGATTAGCTTCTTGTGTCCATTTCTTTGTTTTACTTAAAATGGAGAGGCATGGACAAGGCAGAAAGAGCAATAAGAGAGGTAAAAAATGGCAATATAATTGAAGAAAGGACAACTGATGGAACAAGGCCCAAATAGGCAGGAAGGTACAGATTCAAGATCAAAAAAATGGGGAAGTTACCCTCCACCAAGAAAACAAAAACCCTGACCTCAGATGGGAAGTTAAGAGGGAGGTGGCATTACAATGCAGATGATTTTCTATGTCAAAAGAGTAAAATATTGATAGAGTTTGCATCTCATTGAATCTGTTAATTTGTGAATTAGGCGACGAGACTGACTGTGGTATGAGAAGGGGTCTATGAAGTGAGGGCTTGGAGAATCAAGGAGGGTCATGAGTAAAGGACTTGGAAGGACTGCTGTATAAAACTGAGAATCCTGATGAGCTTACACATTGTGGTCATGTGATTTTGTCTAATTACTTTCAGAAGTAAGGTTGGAAAGGCCGAAGTTCGGTTTATTGTTTATATTCAGGTTTAGAGAATTAAGTGGCCGAAAACCAGTTAGTAAACCAGTGGATAACGTTTGGGCAAAAAGATAACGTAAATAATAAATACAAAGAAATTAATGGCAAAAAGAGATTTGTTCAGAATACATATAATGGAAAATATTTTCTGAAAATTACAAATTCCTGGATAAAAATCCAGAATTACTTATCAAAAGATAAATTAATGCTTGGTATAGTATGTAATATGTTAGCATCTATAGCAGTTTATACTAGTGCTGCTATAAGTAAAAGAACCAACCTACATAAGGATCCTTGTTAGCTTAAAATTCCAGTCATTTAAAATCCAATTTAAAATAATTCCCCATGAATGACATTTAGTATGTAATTTCATTTTCTTATGGAATATACACTCCATTTATTTTCAGAAAAAGTGTGCAAAATAAGTAAAAATATAATTACTTAGACAACCCTCTCAGAAACCCAATAACACAAAGAATTGCATTGTCAAATCAGACACATGGAGGTTGAGCTTTACAAAAAATTCCAAGCATAGAAATAACCATGATGTATGAGCAAAGTAGACAGAAGTCTGGAATTGCCACTACAGCTGTTAATGTCTTTTTTTGCTTGAGTGTTCTAGTTCAGAGTAGCACATGAAGTCTTTAAATAATGTTTTCAGCTACATTAATTACACCAAAGGAAAAAAAATGGAGCTGATTCAGTCATGAGACATCTCCATTTTATACTCTGATATTTGCATAGCATACAGCATTCCAGGGAGACGTGCTCGTAAGTCCATACATTCTAAGTGTATTTATGTTAAGTAATTCAGATGGGTACATCTGATAAGGGCATTCCATAGATGAGGAAGATACCAGGAGATGTGACCAGACTATGTTCTTTGTTCCTTTCCTGCAGACATTCCTCCAGTGAAGTGAGAGACTCATCTGTTGGCCTACTGCTAACCATTTTATTCCAGAACCATACTTCTATACTTGACAACGTGTGATCTTCAAATATTCTTTGAAATTTCCAGCTTCTCATGCTGGGAATTACAAAATCAAAAACATCAGTACCTTAGCTGTACCTCTTAGCTAAACAATGATATGAAGTAACTTTCAGCTGCTTTCCACATATTTGCAACTCTAACATCAATACAATTGGGCTCCTTAGGTAAATAAAGTCTTAGGTAATGTCAAAAACTATCTTACTGATAGTTGGGTCACTTTTACCTCTGGGACTCTGAAAATGGCTTGATTTAGAGAAGGCTACTTTATTTTATATTTCCTAGACTGCTAACATTTTTGTTTGTATCTATGTACGTGGTGTATATGCTGGGTAAGCTTACTCCCCCTATAGATAACAGAATTAGAAGCTAGAGTTGCACAAATGGATATGCCAGTAATGGGGTATAACAATTGGCCAACATCACAGTATATTTCAGGAACAAATACATTTCTCTAATTTTTCAACCTGAGATGTTAAAAATTGTCCAAGGCAGGGGCCAGCCCAGTGGCATAGTGGTTAAGTTAGTGCACTCTGCTTTGGCAACCTGGGGTTTGCGGGTTCGGATCCTGGGCATGGACCTACACACTGCTCATCAAGCCATGCTGTGGCAGGCATCCCACATACAAAACAGAAGAAGATTGGCACAGATGTAAACTCAGGGACAATATTCCTCAAGCAAAAAGAGGAAAATTGGCAACAGATGTTAGCTCAGTGCCAATCTTCCTCACCAGAAACACCCCAAAAAACTGTCCAAGCCATCCTATAATGTCACAAAACTACCAAACACTCATTTACAAGAAAGTGAATTTGTACAAAATGTAAAGAGGAAACCAGAAAAAAAAGTAACTCTCTGTCTTGTAGGATTCTACAATAGAGATCAAATGACCTTACTGAACAGACATTTAAATAGATCACAGAGATAACACTTTGAATTAGTTTTACTTTTATTTAAGAAAATCCTACCAAAATCTATAAACCAGCCAATAAAATGTCATGATTAACTGCCTCAAAAGCTGCCAAAAGGTCCTACAAAATCATGAAAGACAATACCCGTTGCTGCAATCAAAAGGTCATTATTTACTTTCAATACAGCAGTCTCAGCACTATGATGAGGATGAAATCCTGATTGAAATTGCTCAAATGAGTCAAATTGCATCATGTGTTAATGTAATTGATTACAACCTCCAACACTTCAAGCAGAGCCTAAATTAAAAAATGAATGATGGTGTTGCACTTTATCTAGCAGTAATGAAGCTTTCTTCAGCACTTCTGGCTCAGTATAAATTCATGGTCATTTGAAGAGCTGACCCAGAGCCAAAAAAGAAAAAAACCTCTTATAATGCTCATCAATGACATTATGAGTATCAATATCCAGGCACAAGACAGAGGACAGGCTCCTACTGAGACTCTATCTCCTACTCTAAGAGAACCAACAGACCCTACTAATGCTGAAAAAGGACTACCAAAAAGGGAAATGAAGGTTATGAATTAAAGACCATTTCTGCATATCTACTTTGGCAACTGTGAATATTTACTGTCCTAAACTGAATTTTGATGTTCACATATGATGCTCCTCTCAAGGTTTTGTTATTTAAGGATATATAAATGACATATTGCTAGATCTTAGTGGTCCTTGCTCCCTTTGGTGCCTCTCACAGATTTTGAGAGACAGGAACTGTGTCATTGGCCTCAAGAGGGTTGCTCCAGATGCATTCCAAGAGCATCTCAAGGTAGACTAGAGGGAGGAGGCAGAGACAAAACCCGGAAAAATGCTTCAAGAATCACAGCCAAGTTTGGCTCATCATTTATGCATGCACTCCAGAGAGAAAAACAGTTTTAAAAATAAAAGTGTTGCCATGTAATAACAACAAGAAAGGTAACATGCGAGTAATCATTTTTTTTGCCAGGAGTTATTGTAAGCAATCTACCTATATATGAAAATTAATGTTTCCATTGGGTCCATAAAATATCCTTTAATATGCAAAGTAATCCCTATTTTGCAGATTAGGAAACAAAGTCAAAGAAAAGGAATTCAACGAATTGACTCTGATTCAAGTATGAAAGTTTGAAACTGAATTCAGATATTCTGGTTCAAGAGCCTGTACTACCGTCTTATGGCATTACTGTGCCATCTTTTTCCCATATGTTTTCTACCACTTCTATGGTTAGTGACATGGGAAAATACACTTCAACTCTTATGCTACATTGTACTACATTTTACAACCCTTGAATGCACTTTAGTATACTGAAAACATCCATCCATACATACATACATAAAGTGCATCAGAAACCTGAAGGGTAAACCCTTAAGTGTTATTTTATGCACATATGTATTATGTACATACATATGAAACGACAACTCATAAATGGATAAAATATTCAAAACTTTCATATGAAAAAATTGTGAGAGGTTATACATTGTCTTTGGGTTAAATTGTCTATCACCAACTGTTTAGGGTAAAAGGATTTCTCAATAGTATCAAGTAGCAATACAAAAACTTATTTTTTTTGCAGTAATACTTTCACCATAATAAACTGTCTTAGCAGAATGACATTATGACAGTCAAAATATTGTTACACTTTATAATTTCCCACTTTGAGACACACATATTGATTTTTATATCCTAAATATATAAGGTATGACAACAAAGAAACTATAAAATATTTTGAACTGAAGTAACAACACAAGGATGATTTCACACAAAGTCATCACTAAATTTTATTAAGTATATCAGCTGTCTCATCGACTGATTTTTGAAGTGGTAGAATGACCTAGCACATAATATCTAATGACAAAGGAAGTGAATGTAATTAAAAGGCAACCTGGGGCAAAAGCTAATAACTGACAAATGAAGAGAAAGCATTAAAGTTATGTTAAAAGGTGAATTAACACCCTTAAATAGAATAATGCTAAAACACTCTAATGACTAAATTTCATCAATAATCAATTTTCAAATTCTGAAGTCAGTTACTTGTCTTTTTAAGTCAACTGTCCTACTTTCCCAGAATTGATTAGAAAAGACTAACTTTCATTTTTTTCTGAGCAATTTCAAGTCCTTCCATCAGTATTTTACTTTTAATTTCTTTTCCATATTTACTACAGATTCTGCTCTTTTCAATTTTTATTCATGTTTCACGCCTCTGATTTCTCATTTGGTAACATCATGGGGCTTAAAACTGTGCTTTATTCAAAAGACCACTAAACTTAGCCAACTATTTAATGGACGTTGAGTCGGAAGAACTGTGGTTGAATTTACATTTTACCACTTACTAGATGAGTAGTATTGAAATTAACCTCTTAAGTCTCTGCTATCTTCACTGTACAGGGAATTTAAAAATAACTATATCTGTAGATTACTTATAAGGAACAAATGTATTAATTTGAGTGATTCCTTCAGTTGTACAAATGTAAAATATTATTTTCAATGGTAACTGACGGTTCAACAATACTCAAGGGTATAATTAGGAGAATGAAAAATAGCAGTATATGCCATGGATGTTAAGAGGTATAAAATAATGTAGCTCATCGTATTCAATCCAACTTTCTTATTTTACACAAATGAAGAACTCATTGTCACAGAGATAAATGTATTCAGTCTCATAAATATCAGACTTAGAAATTTTGGAAAAAGTCTCTTGAATCATGGTTTAATTTTTTTTTCAAAAAGTAATTATTCAGGATACACTAAGCAGATAAGTGTGGATATAAACTAACAAGAAAGAAAAGGATGAGATCCTGTTTCCAAATTGACACAAGGCTATTTTAGAAAATTGTGCCAAATATAAACACTAAATAAAGAGACTAGAATAGTATTCCAATTCTGCCTTCGAATTTGTGACTATGGAGAAGGCAGGGATTCATTATGCTCCATTTATTCATCTGTAAAATGAATAGAATGAGATAATCTATAATGTCCTTCAGCTCAGTGACTCAGTTTCTTATCATCCACTGCCTGTTGTATGCCAGGCTTAGGAATTTCGCCTTATGGTAAGAATCACATAGTTTAATCCTAGTTCAGCCAGGTACTCTCTCGACCTGTAATAGATTACTTGGTCTAAACTTTCTGTTCTCTAAAATAGAGATGCAAATAGTACCTATTTCATAGAGATGCTCTGAAGATTAATTGTTATAATTAATAAAAGTGTTTGACGATACAAAGTGCTCAGTCAATATGAGCTGGCAATTTCCATTAGGATCATGAACACGCATCTACCAGTATCAGCAGAGCCTCATTCAGAGCAGGTGTTCAATATATGAATAATAATGATAATAGTAATGGTGAGAAGCATTTATTAATTGTATAATGTGCCAGTACAATGGGTAGGAATATCTGATCAAGGAATTATGACCCATTTCCTCTTTAAGTGAGAGGTTGCAGTTTTTAGAACATCAAATGAGTAGTATTTCAACAGTATACTATTATTAACCATCATCCAGATCTGAAAGGCAGTAGAAATCATGTCTGAATGAAAATACTGAGCAATGTCCTTGCAGCATTATTCACAACAGCCAAGATATAGAAACAACCTAAATGTCCATCGATAAATAAATGGATAAAGAGAATGTGGTATATACATACAATGAAATTGTTATTATCTTAAAAAAGTAAAGAAAATCCTGCCATTCGTGACAACATGGATGGACCTGGAGGACATTTATATTAAGTGTTCTTACCACACATACACACACAACAATAACAAAGGGAGTGGGAGGAAACTAGGAGGCGGTGGATACGTTTATGGCCTTGATGGTGATGATGATTTCACAGGTGTACACTTAGCCCCAAACTTATTGAGCTGTATGCATTAAACACGTACAGTTTTTTACATGTCAGTCGTGTCAACCTCAATAAATTGGTTTCAAAAAGAGAAAATACTAAGCCATTTTCAAATATGGATCTAAAATTCCAAGCCAGTGATCCCCTGATATTTTTAATCTCTGATTCAGATGGACCTGGGTGTGACATTCTAACACTTAGAGCACATCAAAAACTGCTGCTAGGTAATTGCTTTAAAACTTAAATATAAAAATTGCATTGGAGATTGGGTGAAGAATTTTCCAAGTTACTTGTGCATTATTCTGTAAGTAATATGGCAGACACTGATTGAAATAGAAAAACAAGTTCAAAGATTAAGAAGTCTAAAGAAAAAAGTGAATAAATCTAAAAAGCAGCACTTACAATAAATGGGTATCATGACATTAGCAAGTTAATTTTAAGGAATATAGCATAACAACATAAAATAAAACAGTCCTTGCATTGAGCTCATTTGTGTGCCATTGCTCTTTTTCAAAATCCTCTACCAGATAAATGTTGCATAGATGACATTATTTATTGAAAGAGGTGATGTGAAATTGTCTTTGTATTCATTCAAACTGGAAATCAAAACATCTTTTAGATCCTGATATAGCAGGGATTTTAATGGAGAAGGAAAAGAGAGCAGATGAAAGAATACATTGGTGCTGATTCAGGGAGGAGAGAAATTGTTCAAGCAGAGGGCGGATTCAGATAAGAAAGCAACAGGACTGCATCAGCTACAGGGTCATTGGATTTAATTTTTTTGCTAATATCAGACTAACATCAGTAAAATAATTTTGCAGTTGCTTCTTTGGAGTCTACTTCTTTGACCTTTAGTGTTTTTTGATGACATAGTCTACCCTACAGTTGGTGTAGGAGGATTATTTCCTTTCCTCACTTGGTATCTGAACTCTGATGAAATCTATGGCTTTGGGTACAGTAGCGATGCTCGTGTGTGTGTGTGTGTGTCTGCATGCATGTGTGTGTATAGTGTGTGTGTACCTATGTTTACTATTTTCTTCTATTTGTCAAATATTATATGCCTATTGTTCAGATATTGGAATATTTGTGAATAAAAATATGAAAATCACCCAAATTCACCCCACCAATATGTTGACTACGTGGATGGAATTATGTGTCTTTTTTTCTGCATGCAAATAGAAAGGACTTTCTAAGGGGAGGCCTCTTGGTTTTGTCCATCACACTCCTGAGTGTCAACCACGTGCAAGATGTCAAACCCAGAGCTTAGCAGGGGACTTAGCCCATGAAGACACTTAATAAATATTTATGAAATGATGGCTGAAAAATTATCACAATTATTCTTTTATATAATCAAGTATTTTTCAAACTCCTGATTTTTAATTGCTTCCTGGTAGTACATGTTTATATATGTACAAAAATATTGCCTAATCAAATGTGTATAATTTTCATGCAATTCTACTTGAAATAATTGCTATAAGTTAGATTTAGCATTTAACTTCAAAGTAACACAATTTAATATATTTAAATACAATGTAAAATGTCTGTGTACTTTACCAGAACAGTATGCTATGTTTAACTTCATTTTTCTCTTCTCAGAGAAGTTTGAGAAAATGGAAGTTTAGGAATATCTTACCATCGTGGATCCCTAGGGCTCACAGTTCTTTCTGACATTCTCGTTCTTCGTATCATCAAGTTTTTGTTCTGAGCAATTTAATGTTCCTATTGATTGGGAATTATGCAGGAAACATCTAGAACAATGACACCTCTTTGTAGTTTGGGGGATTTACATCTAATTCAGCTTTTGAAATGTTTCACTTATACTCAATTATAGCAGTTTGAGCATGCATTTATATCCTACAAAAAATAAACCACAAATGTAACCATAAAGCTTCTAGGAAGGTAATCAAACCACAAAAATATTGTCAATTCAATTTGAAATGTAAATTATGTCAGATTTCTTTAGCAACTCAGCAAGAAAAAAAATGACACAATTCTAAGCACTTTAGCACAGGAAGAAAGAAAAATGCTCCTCCTTTTTGTGAAAATTAAGTGCTTCAAAAAATAGAATTTTACAATAAGTACATGGATTTACATGTTTTCTTCAGAAAAATAAAACAAGAGGCACTTAGGAAAGACTCCTTTGTTGTAATCAGGTTTAAGAAAGCATCATAAAAGCAGGAACGTGAACTTGTTTCTGAGTTTCCTACCTAGCATTGTAAATCCTACTTCTAGAACAAAACTTGAAAAAGAAAGGAACCTTTAATAAGTATGAATCTGTCACAACCGCTCTGTAAGCTAAGTGCCGTTGCCCTTATTTCTCTGCAGGGCTGCGAGTTTCTCAGGCAGGTTATGCCACTTGCTCAGTCACCTCATCAGTACGAGGCAGGCCAGAGCGTACATCGAGCCCGGGTTTACGCCAAAGCCCCCTGCGCTGTCCATTGTATCATGTTGTCTTTATATAAGTAAAGAGAAAATGATTCAGAAAATTGATCAGTGAATGAATGAACTAGGCTGTATAACTCAGAAAAAAATAGATTTTTGCTTTGTCACAAATAAAATGTGTTCATATCTGCATGATGACTTTTCATATTTCATTTACACTTTTACCCTTTATTTTGAAATTTTGTTTCTGTTGTATTTTTCTTTAGTCTTAATTTTTTGAACCACACATTTGTCTGTAGCTATTTTATGTTTTCCCCCTCAGGCTCTATTTCTTGTGTAATGTTGCGTATTTGCTGGAAGCATCATTTCTTAGTGAGGTGAATTTAACTAGAAATCAGTTATCTGGTTATTAAAGCCTTATGTAACTGACATAATCACATTGCTTTTTCCTTGATCTAGAAGTGAATTTTATTACATATGTTTAACTTCACATTTAAATAAATTAAACAATGAATTTAAGTCATTGCAATTAACTTTCTGTCTTACCTGATATGTTTGTGCTCCATTGGAAACAATTCAACTGAAACCATAAAAACAATTGGTACAAATGGATAAGATTTTCTTTTATTTTTGAATATGACTTCTCTATAAGAAAATTATTTTGCTTTAATACCGTATTTTGTTATTAATGTAACAAAAGAATTATACAATAGTGCATTCATGCGTTAACTTTACAACAAAACTATTATTTGATATACCTAAGAAAATCTTCCAAATTAATTACTGAAATATATTGACTTCATATAGCTGGCAAAATATTAAATTGATCAATCTAAAAACTGTATTATAGCGTTGCCATGTGAACAAGTATTCACTATATAAATGCATGTAGTTTTATGTGTTTATACTTATAAATACGAATACGTAGAGCTAAGTGTGTGTGTGTATACAGAGAGAAAAGTAGAAATACCAAGAAGTTTGCATAATACAGTACAAGAGTGCCACCTTCTGGATTCAGTACATTTAGTGACAATTTTTTATCATGTCCCTACTTTCCAAAATGTATTTCTGATTAGTGATATTTCTTGCTAGTTTTCCCTATATTTACTATTCACATTTAAATATTGTTTTTAATGTCACTATTCTTTTAATATGCCTGGAATTAATTATGTATATACAAAGATTTTCTAGATAATAACAGTAGGTTCCAAAATTTACTCCAGATGTAGTAACTGATATATCAGTCATACTAACAAAGCCAAACCAAAACAATGCAATGAAAAAATATATTTGAAAGTAAATTAATTCATTTGTTTTCTAACTATACTAATTGATAAATCAGCAATAAATATGTATTTCCAATATCTTGTGCAAAATATAATAACAAAACACATTTTCTAATAGATTTTGCTGGTCTGGTATTCTGAATTTATATACACATAGGTTTCCTATCAAAAGTAGTAAAACTAATAAGAAAACAAAATTAAACACATTTAATATTAATACAAGTTCATCTACATTATCAGGAGTGATCAGAGGATTGAGCAAACATGTCTTGGATTTACAGTTGCTGAATAAACTTCTTTCCTCCTTTGGTATCAGGCTCCCTGACCCACCAGAAAATTGGATCATGATGTCCTTCCTCCCCTAAGACCTCACAAATCATAATGAGAACTTGCTCTCAATTTAAAATCTCATCCGCCATTTTCAACAGTGTGCTAACTCACTTAAAATAGTGATAACTTGTAACTGTTAATTTTAATTATTTATTAAAAGTTGTTGATCTTTTTTCTGTTAAACGAATGTCAAGTCTTTGGGAGGGACTTGGATGATGGTGGTTTTAGGGGCACTTTGCCGTATTTCTTTTCCTTTTGCCCCTATTTCCTTCCTTCCTTCTTTCCCCTATGTGTTTGGGCGTGTAGGGCACGTAGAGACTTCCCTGAGCCTATAAAGATTATACTCTGTTTGAAGCTTTCTATTTTGCACATGGATAAAGACTAACTCTGCATATAAATATATCAAATATGCAAAAGAATCTGAAATATGTCAGAAGAGATACACTGTTCTTTATGGTAGACAATATTTTATAATGTAATGTAAATGTTCTTAGCCAGTCTAATATTAATGCTAATTTTATGTAACCTATTTTCTAAAGGTCTCTTAAAGAACTTCTAATTCTCTCTTCTTTGGAGGAGGATTGGGAGTTCAAGAATCATGACACCTCTTCATTATATGTGTAAAATTGTGATAAGACATTATTTTAAACATAGCATAATATCCTTGTCCAGATTTCTTTTCCTTCAAACATTATTCATTCACTCTTGAATCCCCAAATGATAACTTCTCAAGTATGTTCAACTAATGGGAATATGGAGTGTATTAAAACAAAACGAAAGTGAATAATGAAACCATTCATTATAACAGAAGATTTTAAATGCTTATAACTTAGAGATCTACATATAATTCAAATAATCAGAGCATTGTGGAAGAAAACTCTCCAACCCTATTAATATACCACCAAGGACATATTTCGAGGTTCCTGCACTAGTTTCTGTCTTACAGCTCCCAGTGACGTCAGTATCTGCCCCAAATACAAAACGAGTGCAATTTATACATAAGAGATTTGCAGCTTTGTCAAGAATAGTACTTTAGTTTCTATATATAAGAGCTTAGAAATTCTTGAGCCTAAAAACAAGCAACTTCAAAAATATGTGGTAAGCTCTTTTTAGATGTACATATAACCACCAAGAAAATTAATGGGAATTAAACATTCAAAGGAAAACAAATTCCTTTCAATCTCTTACAAGGTTATTTTCAATAAAGATTTATTTCTACTGAAATTTCACAACTCCACACATTCAAAAATAAATACATCATTTAAGTAATTAGTTTAAATAAAGTCTTTGTATTTTGAGTAGGATGAGATAAAACAGAGTGTAAATTAGCATACAGAATCAGCAGTCTCATTACCAAATTAAGAGTGCAGTGGGGGTTCCAGAGACACAGACTCAGATTTGCATGTCTTGTAAATTAAATACATGCAAACACACCTAGAGAATTCTCATAGTGGGTCAAGTAAGGACCTGCGTGTGTGAGGCACTTAGAAATCTCCTGATACAAATCTCTTTTGAATGAAAGAGGAAGTTGAGCATATACTTGATGCAAGGATCAGTTAACTATGAAACAGGACGGGCACTTGTCATTGCAGTCTGACACATGTTATGCATTACCTTTATACTAGATCTTTCAGATTCCCGCCAGGATTTCCAGGACGTGGTGCTATCCCACAGGCATACCTACATAGGTAAAGTAAAACCATCATTGAAGTGTCTGTAATCAACTGAAAGCCCAACACTACGCAGCTTTGTAAATTTGATTCACAATTTTGGAAGAAACATATTTGTCCCAGTTAAATTTGATGACTCTTTATTGGTTGATATGGCACCCCATTTGCCTTTGGAATGGTGGAGGAAATTTCCATAGCAACCAGGCCTCAATGGCTCCACATGCAATGCCTGGAGAGAGCAGAAGAGGACATGACATATGCTGACATATAGTCCAAGTGACTGATCATCAGCACATGGGTTCAGTGAGTGAATCCCCAGGAAATTTAAATTGACTACCCTGTCTAAAATGCTGTGGGTGGTGCTGAACCAAGGAAATGTAGCTTTAGTTAACTTTATTTTGAATCTTGAGAGACCTAGAAAAAACCAGAAAAAATAAAACCATGAGTCCATTTGTAAAGGTAATGCTAATCTTTAAAATTGATTAGGTCTCCGGAACATACTTCAATTTTTTAAGGACACTAGAATAATACCAGGGCAAGACTGCTATTAAAAATCTCTCTGTACTGTGCTTATTGTCACTGGAGAAAAGAAAAAAACTGCCCCTAAAAAGAGTAAGGTCAGTTTCTACAAACACAATAGAATCCATCACCTGCAATAAGTGTTCACCAATTTATCCCTGGTCCCCTAAGAGAGTGAAGTCAGAGCCCTGTCTTCACTGTCCCGGTGCCTCCATGACTCTGCACTCACCACCTGATCCTGATTCATTGGTAGATACTTTGGGTGTATTCCAGACAAAAAAACAAAAACAAAAAACAACATTAAACTCCCATGAGCAAAAGTAGGAATTTTCCTCAAAAATCTCTATATACTCTCGCCAAGAGGAAATAAGGTAAACCGAATTTGAGTCTGGATCTTTAATGCCTTGACTAGATAAAAGAAGCAAGATGAGTGACTCGTTTTGTGCATTTTTGAATGGTTTACATCCTTAGCACACTAACCGCAGTAACAAAACTACTGCTTTGTTCAAATGAACAAAAAAGTTGGTCGGAGTGGTAAATACATGTTTTAAATTTTCTGGGCCTCACTTGGCCTTACAAGTATATGAGTTGGTACATTTCCCAGTGGAGAGATACTTGCATGCCCCTGTTACAGTATCAACAACAAAGGGAGAAAGTTACTAAAAAGCCAGAAAACAATAATATAGAGTGATCAGAGGGAATGAAGAGCTTCTATTACTCCAAAGCAAAGCTCCAATCTTCCGTTCTGGAATCTTTACGGATTCTTGTCTTGTATCAGAGCTTCTCCTCAGGACGAGGAACTCAGATAGAAGTTCCTCCTCCTAACCAGGACCTCCTAACCTTTTCAGCAGCATGACATACATAGAAAATGATAATATGAGATAGAAAAGGGAGGTATTCTGGAGAGGATTTAGAGGCATCTATGTGAAGCTTGATTTTTAAAAATAATTATATTTATTATACTTTATATTATGAAATTATTTTTTAATTAAAGCAAGGTATTAGGGAAGATATTATATGTTGATCAAATTTTTTTTCAAAAATGTTGATAAGAAACGAGGTTCTTCCATAAGCCTAACTTTTTATACCAAATTCTGTGATTAAACAGATATACATATTTCCTGATCAAAGCTTTTTAACGATGTTCTTTTCAAATTCTTCATAATCACAACATACTAGAAAGTTTTGCACATAAAATGATAAAATATTTAACCTCAAACTGATTGTCTTTGAGGAGAGCAAGAGCTAAGCATGGACTACAGCAAGGGACAGTCCCCAAGTTATCCCAGTGCTCTGACTACTGTTGTTAGAACATAGACGTTTTAATTGGCCCCAAACCTCCAATATTCAAGTATTCTTTAGTACCTATCCACTTCCTGATTTGGAAGGAGAAAAAGGAAGGAGCCATCTTAATGCACACTGAAATTTAAACTTTATTGAAAAATGCTTGCTATCACTGTCTTGGATTCTGAGTAGGACGCCATACATATATGTCTTATCCTAGAGGCCAAGTGTCATTTCAGTTCTTCCTCCAGTTTCTTATTGTGTCAGCCAAACCTGCTGTCAATTAGGGGCATTACTTTCCACTTTGAGAGAGAGATTAGCAGAGGATCAGAGAATTTCTCAAAGCACTGTGGCGAGGCCACTTCACTGCTCTTTGCCATGGTTCGATGGATCATCCTGGGACCAATGGGATGGGAAGTCCATCATATTGAGAAAGGTCCTCTCTAAATGTTTCTTTAACATCGCCTCCAGAATATTAGTGGTTTAGGGTGCTAAATTAATTATCTTGAGGATGACACTTATTTATTTGGTCAAAAATGGATTTTGCATGTCATTTTTCATATTGAATCATACCCAGCCTTATTGTCTAGCACAGATGATCACACAGTCTTAAAAATGAAGAACTGCAACTCAGCAACCCCAGAAAGAATAGAAGCCATCTTCTCTGATTTGACAGGTGTATTGGTAGAGTAATTGAACAAATTTGTTAACTCAGAGAGAAATCAAAGTAACACACACAAATTTAAACATTTTAACTTAGACAAAAGAAAATTAATTCATCAATAATAATATATCTAATTAACAATCTTTTTGTACACCACCTCAATAATACAAATACTTTGTGTCCTATTTATTTAAAAAAGGGAGAGATGTTAAACATAACAGAAATATCAGTCTGAATATAAAAATTCTTCCATATATTTTGCTTTCCTTCAATCCCTGAATCTTAAAGTTCTTTGTCAAACCAATTTGGCAGCCATTTCTTTTTAATGATTTGCCGTTAGGGAGTTTCTCTAAAGTATTCAACTTAGTGGATAGAGAACAAAATAAATCTATTTTCTCTGCACTCATGCATCATAATTTTGCATATTATTTAATTAAATCACATGAATAAAATAACACATGCCAAAATTAGTGTAAACAGTCACAGGACTAATACAACTCATGCTTGGTAAGCACACACACACAAAAATAGCTCAATTGCCATGACGATTAAAAAGAACATAAAGCATTGGTTCATCTGGCATGTCTATTATGTGGAAGTAAATTATGAAATCTTCTATAATGTTAGCAATTAAACTGTTCAAAAGTAAATGTCAACAGGGCCCAACCCAGTGGTACAGCGGTTAAGTTTTCGTGCTCCACTTTGGCAGCCTGGGGTTTGCCAGTTCGGATCCTGGGCATGGACTTATGCATCACTTACCAAGCAATCCTGTAGCAGGCATCCCACATACAAAATAGAGGAAGATGAGCATGGATGTTAGCTCAGGGCCAAATTTCCTCAGCAAAAAGAGGAGGATTGGCTGCAGATGTCAGCTCAGGGCTAATCTTCCTTAAAAAAAAAAAAAAGTAAATGTCAACATCCATTTCTAAGTAAACTTCTTATTCCCACAGAGGAATTAAAGTCTCCTAAATGAAATTTTTTCTCCCTTTAAAAACATTTATTTTCAAAAATATTTTCTCCTTTATCATTTCTTTATTCAACTTAGTCCTAGCTATAATGCCCCACTCATGTGCCTAAGGAGAGCCTAGATTATTTTCCCCAGCTGTAGCCACTTGAGTCATTCTCTACAGTAATCAGGTTCATTTCTTCATTTTGCATCTGCAAAGTCAGTTAGTCTAACTTCAGTCGGTCCTGTGTCCCTACGTTTCTGAAGATTCAGCTGGCCAATAAAACATGCAAAGGCATTTTAGCACTAGAACAACCTCCAGGATATTGAGAAAATGCAATAAATTCTGCAGAAACAAATGCAAACAGCTATATCTTTTTATGATCTAGACACAAATTCCCTTAGAAAATAGCATATCTGATGCAAAATTGAAACACACAAAACAATATACATGAAAATATAGTTTTAAAGTAGAAAGTCAGAAGTTCACAAAGAAATCACCTCTGTAGCTATTTAAATACACACAGGTACACAGCTTATCCCAACGTGGGTGATTCCACATGAGCAGAATGTTATGAACTTAATGTTTGTGTTCCTCCTAAAATTCATATGTTGAAATCCTAATCCCCAATGTGATGGTACTAACAAGTGGGCCCTGTGGAAGGTAATTGGGTCATGAGGGTGGAGTCTTCATAAACGGGATGATTAATGCTCTTATCAAAGGGACCCCAGAGATCTCTCACTCTTTTTCCAACCTGAGGAAAAAAGGGGAAGATGGCAGTCTGCAGCGTGGCAGAGGCCCCTCACCATTATGCAACCATGCTGGCACCCTGATTTCAGACTTCCAGCATCTGGAACTGTAAAAAATAAACTTCAGCTGTTTATAAGCCATCTGGTTAATGGTATTTTGTTATTGCGGCCTGAGCAGACTAAGACACGTATGTCTGGTTGAAGGTCACAGACCACAGGAGAAATTTAATTGTTTGGGTGAAGGAAGTAGAGAAACAAATGGAGACAAAACAATAAAAGCATTCTTGGGCTCACAATCACCAAGAAGATGCTTCTTTGTGCTACAATTTAGAATCCAAAATACGTGAATGAAAATTTTAATTGATAGAACTCTTCCATCAAGTGATTCATTGGTGTACTGTCTTCGTGTTGCCTGGAGAAGATGGGACTCCCCTTCAGAACGAGGTATCTTGAAACGCTTTTATTCCTGAGAAACTATCTAGGCCTTTCTTCCTTTTTATTTTCTTTTGACTCTCATGCTTTTGATACTTCAATGCCGAACTGAATAGAATTCTCAGTGTCAGGAGACAGACTCCATCAATTTCTCTCTTGTATCCCAGGAATGGGTCTGACATGGTTCTCCATTTATCGGAATTAGAAAATGTCCTCAAAGAGATTGCTTAACTAAAATTGGTGAGTTATTATTATTATTTTTTGATATTTCTTTAGCCTCTATCCTCCAATATTTGTGCTTTCTCAAATCTCTCTAGTTCTTAGACTTCTACTTTTTCAAGCTGTGACTACGTTTACCTCTTCTATTGTGATAAGAGGTTCACCTCTCTGTGCAGTAGGACAACTTGACTGGAATTCCTGTTGTATTGCATTTTCTTCCCTATTTTCCTTCTTACATCTGTCAAATGTAACATGAAACTTTAAAATATTAACCTCATCCCTCTCTAACATATTAAGGACCAACACTACTCACTGAATTGAAATATTTCTTCTTTTAAGAAAAAAATGGACTTTTATAAGAGACAAAAGAGACTTTAGGCTGATCACATTCTTCCTCGAATTTCTGACGTTTCCTTTTGAAATCCCTGAACTTTGTTATTAACACAACAGACTGCGAGGCATTTTTACTTCTCACTGCTGTTTTCCTCTAGTTCTGAGAAACATGATTCCTAGAGTCAGGGTATTTCCGGCACAGACTGTTTACACTTTCTATTTAGCCCTGTTTGCCACACATTCACTGATTTTTTCCCTCTTTCCAATTCAGGAAGACAATTCCTGTACTGTAAAGACCCCATTTCTCTTTATTCATTGATGTAGTCAACCACAGCACTGGGTTTGAACCTACACTCAGCAGCTCTAAAATATATAACCACGATCAATGGTTATCTAATCAACAAACCAAACCCAAGTTGAGAGCCTGAGAGAAATTTCCAGTAGGCCACAGGATTTCACAGAAGAATCCCTTTTCTGACCCTGGATGTTATTCTAAGCAGAATAAAGAGGAAGAAGATTTGTCATAGTCAATATAAAACCAACTAAAGCACCTGGAATTAAGGATCCCATGACCTAAATAAATCACATAGGCAAGCCGTGGTTTATTGAGTGAGCTGACCCTTACTCATATAAATTTTATTACTGTTACAATTTGAAGTCCAAAATAAAACTCTTGAGGTCCGCCAAATGAAGTCCTACACATTCCTCTGTCAGAATCTGCCTGCCTGGAAAGTTGCCTACCAGACTTGTAGTAACATTGGCAAGTTGAATTATAAATACATAGAGAATGTCATTCACTCATTCATTCATGCATTGATTGATTGATTCATTCATGCATTCCTCATACAGATATTTCCTGAAAAAAGAGTGTCTGAAATATTCTTCTAATTATAAGTAGGTGCTTTAGTGAAAAATATTAACATATGCTCTATTCTCCAAGAGCTACCAGTAAAACACAGGTGATATTTAACAGAGGATAACGGTTAATTTTCTAAAATTATATTAAGCAGTGGAGGAAAAGCACAGAATGCAGGTTTGGGACTAATCTAATGAGAATTCCAAGTTCATAAACTTTCCCATCTACTGAAAATATACCAGACATTGACAATGAGATTTCAAGCAGGTTTTTAGTAAGTTCCCATTCTACGGGGTGTTAAGTTTATAGTAAAAACATGGTAGCACACGGGAAGCAAAGGAAATTATTAGGAAACCAATTCATTGAATTTCCATGGCAGTCAGAACAAGTTTGTA
Source organism: Equus quagga (assembly GCF_021613505.1). Classification (NCBI taxonomy): domain Eukaryota; kingdom Metazoa; phylum Chordata; class Mammalia; order Perissodactyla; family Equidae; genus Equus; species Equus quagga. Next base: position 39,179,040 of record NC_060272.1, on the reverse strand, counting down.
GAAAATTTGGAAGGAATACTTTGGGTAGCAGTAGTTAACATAATAATTTAATGTAATGCTAAATTGCTACATAAATACCTAGAGATCTGAATTAAAATATTTAAATAAATTTCTTGGAACTTTTAATTTAGCAAACTTTAATGATTTATAGTGTATTTGAACTAAGAGGTGGCTTAGTTGAATCACTTTATTTTATATTTGAATTTGTGGTCAATATATTGGACATAAATCATGACATATGTTACAAACAAATAAAGGGAAGGAATTTATGCAATTTCACTTGTTAAAAGTTATTTTCCCAAAACTCCTGTTTGACACCTTTATATAACATTAATATACCAAATATCTTTTTTTCCTCAAATATCTTTTGAATGTGATATGTTACAAATAAATATTCAAAATGAAAATAAGACAAGGTATACCCTTCAGCTAAAACTAACATTCTGTCCAGATGTCAGATTGGATTTAAACTTTTAAAGCCTGATTTAGAGTTTGACACTAATTTCCTTCAATGCCAAACTACATTAGCCTTAAGAAATGCAAAACGACTAAAAATAACCACGCATTGTATTCTTTTCTTCTATTACGTGCAAATCTCTTTTAGGGCTGAAGTCTATTCATTATTGCTTTTTTAGGTGCAAATATGAAATAAAACATCTTTCACCCACCTCCTCACACACAACGCATGAGATCTCCTGCTCAAACCTGACAGTTTTACAGATGAAGTAACTGCTGTAGTGGGGCTAAACGCTACAACTTGATGGTGGCAGAAGAAGGACTAGGACCCAGAGTGTCACATTCCAGGACAGTACTTCTGTCTCTTAACAAGAGTTTGCAAATTGGTATTTTACAGAAGAAATGTTTTCTAACCTGTATTCTGCATACATATTATGCTAAAAGTAGACCAAATGTAATTGAAAGTGAATCGCTTTAGTATTTCTGATTTGCTATAGTCTCTACTAATTCTGATGCTTGTATATCAGGTCTAAAATATGATACACTTGAGTTTAATATAGGTTGTATTCTCCATTTTAGCTAACTCCTTTCTCTGTCAGCAAATGTCCTATAAATAGGTTGAATGAAACTAATGTGCTGTAAGTGATATTTCTGCCCATTTACCAAATTTCGGGAACGATCTCTCTGCTTTTTAAGGAACAAGTATGTTGGATTTGCATTTAAATTCTATTCAACATTCCTAGTATGCCTAAGTATTTTAGAGTCAGGAAAGCTAAAATCTGTATTTCCTATGTTTTATTGGAGTAAAATTATGATTTTGACTTAGAGAATCAGGTATATTGTTTAAAATTTGGAATGTTTAAGAAAGCAGAGGTGGCATTACCACTAATTTTGCTATTTCTACTATTTCTTCTGGCAAACCCAGTGAGAGACTTTTCCCCCAGTAACTTTTCCAGAGGACCCACTGTCCAAACAAAATTTTGAGGATATCAAGAGGTGGGTGGAAGCATTCATACTGTACAGTGGATCCTGGTAGGCACCAAATGGTTTTGGAGCCAGCAGGGGCATCGGGATTACAGAGGCTTTCTTTTTTTTTTCCCCTTTTTCTCCCAAAGCCTCCCGGTACATAGTTGTGTACTTTCAGTTGTGGGTCCTTCTAGTTGTGGCATGTGGGACACCGCCTCAGCATGGCCTGAGGAGCAGTGCCATGTCCGCGCCCAGGACTCCAACTGGCGAAACCCCAGGCCGCCAAAGCAGAGCGCATGAACTTAACCACTTGGCCATGGGGCCGGCCCCTACAGAAGCTTTCTGATGATGGCAGTTGCAAAGTGGTTCAGAACTGTCAGAGAGTCTGGTTTGAAGTCACTCCTAAGTGTCTATCCTAAAGTCTATAGCTTCAGCCATGCCACATTTCTTTAGACCACTTAACCCTCTGAAAAAACTGTTCCTTGCCTAAACTAATGACACGGCATTAACTTTCCCTCAGCTTGACTAAACTTTAGACAGGCTGATTCCTGACTCTAGGCCTCTGACTTCCCTTTTCTTAGGGTATTTACTTTAGAAAATTTATAACTGTAAATTCTTTCTTTGCCTCTTTGAGATGTAAATCTTTTTGTTTGTTCCTTTATATTTGGAAATCTTAGTGATTTATTTTACTGTTTATAAATATGTTTCTAGGTAAAAAAAATCATAATGTCAGAAATGATAACATTTGTACTTTTTATACCTCAAATTTCTCTCTTTTTAAATGTGTTGTGTCATATATCTAAAACAATATTAAGTAATATGATAATATGTTCTTGTCCTGACTGTGAATTTAAAACTTGTGCTTTAAAACATTAAAGCAAGATTTCCAACTACTAAAATGTGCTGATTTGTATAGAATTGAAATTCTTATTTTGGGTTTTCTCCCCAGCTTTATTGAGGTACGATTGACAAATAAAAATTATGTATATTTAAGGCGTAAAATGTGGTGTTTTGAGATACATATACATTGTGAAATGACTACCATGATCAAGCTAATTAATACATCCAGCACCTCACGTAGTTACCTCTTTTGTGTTTGTGGTGCGAGCACTCGAGATCTACTCTCTTTGCAATTTTCAAGGATACAATACATCATTATTAACTGCAGTCACCATGCTGTCCATTAGGTTTCCAGAACTTATGTATCTTATAACTGAAAGTTTGTACCTTTTGAACAATACTTTCCCTTTCCCCAACCCCAGCCTATGGTGACCCCCATCCGACTCTGTTACTAGCAGCTCAACTGTTTTTTTTTTTAGACTCCACATATAAGTGACGTCATGCAGTATTTGTCTTTCTATGTCTGGCTTATTTCACTTAGTATAATGTCCTCCAGATTCATCAATGTTGTCCTAAATGACAAAATTTCTTTCTCTATTTAAGACAATAATATTCCATGTACATATATATATATATATATATGTAGCAGAAGTTGAGAATTTAGAACTGACAGCTTTCTGATCATGACAGATTTCTGATCTCAAAAATCTCTTAATAGTGATGATCTAATCAGTGCAGTGTTTATTTGGTTTTGGAGCAAGCAGCTTCCTGATTGCTGAAGACACAGCACACCTATTTGTGTCCTGATTATAAGATATGACTTTGGAGAAATTCTCAGACACTCAACCTGGAATCTACTTCTGTTCAACCAATAATCTTGTGAGCTATTTAATTCATTGTAATAAAGCATTTTATGTATAACTTGATGGAATGGATCCTGTTCTGTACTACTGAATCTTGACCAATATATGTACTTCTCCTAAAACAGTCTGGACCTAAATTTCTCTCAGTAAGGTTTTGTCGTTTTCTGTTTAGTAGCTGCATAAGTAGGCTTATTCTTAAGTTTATGATTTTTTAAATACTATTTTAAATAATACTTGTTTTTCAAATTTCTCTACTTTTTGTTGCTAATATTTAGAAATATAATTATTTTTATAGTAACTAATTTGTCATCTTTCTACACTTACTTATAAATTTAAATTTTTCGTCTGTGGAGCATTTTGAATTTCTGAAATACATAATTGTGATCTCAATGACAGTAGGTTTGTTTCTTTTCAATTCTTTTTTCTTTCTCAGTTCTTCCTTCCTTTCTTCCTTCCTTCCTTCTCTCTCTCTCTGTCCCTCCCCTCTTTTCCTCCTCCTTTTCTCCTTTCCTTTTCTCCTCCCTCGTTCGCTCCCTCCCTTCTTCCTCCCTGCCTTCTCTTTCTTTTTCTCACTTTCTTGCTTGCTTCCTTTCTCATGCCTTTTGTGCAGTACAGACATTCACTGTAGGGGTGATGGTGGGCACTGTTGTTTTCTTCCTATCTCAGGGGAAAGTTTTCAATTTTTTACCACTAAGTATAAAAATTGATTTAAGAAGTCCTGTTGACATCTTTAGCCCACTTTTTAATTGTTATGCTTTCTCTTTACTGATTTTAAGAAATTCTAGATAGATAGATGGATAGATAGACAGATAAACTGGAGGATAAATATATTACAGATATCTTTTTCCAGATACTGTTAAGGTGTATTTTGAAGAAACAAAGTTCTTAATGTTAGTGAAATCCAATATAATAAACTTTTAATTTATGTTTTTATGTCCTTAGTACCTCTTTATGTCTTATTTAAGAAATTCCCCAGCACCAGCCCTGGGCCAAGTAGTTAAGTTGGCACGCTCCGCTTGAGGGTACCAGGGTTTTGCCGGTCGGATCCTGGGCGAAGACCTGGCACTGCTGATCAGGCCATGCTGAGGCGGTGTCCCACAGAGCACAACAAGAGGCACTCACAACTAGAATATACAACTATGTTCTGGGGGGCTTGGGAGAAGAAGAAGAAAAAAAGAAAGAAGAGGATTGGCAACAGATGTTAGCTCAGGGCCAATCTTAAAAATAACAAATTCTTTTATTCTAGATTTAAGAAAATAATCTCCTAATACAAGCCTTATTGTTTTATACTTACGTTGAGGCTCTGCTGGAGGACAGAAATTAAAGCAGTTGCACTGTGGTCTTTTTTTTTCTCACAGTTAACAAGGAGATGTCCCGGGGAAAAGTAAGAAACCGGGGGACCTGGTGACAATTGAATAGGCTGACTAATTGTCTTAGTCTGTCCGTTTAGGCAGCTATAACAAACGTACCCTGGACTGGGTGGCTTAAACAACGAGCTCTTATTTCCAACAGTTCCAAGGCTGGGAAATCCAAGATCAAAGTGCTAGCAGGCGCAGCGTCTGGTGCTTCCTCGTTCACAGACAGCCGTCTTCTTGCTATGTCCTCACGTGGCAGAAGGGGCAAGGAGGCTCTTTGGGGTCTCCTTTATAAGGGCACAAATCCTTGGCAGAGGAGGGTTCCTTTCTCTGGAATGTAATTAGGCATTTCTGATTATGCATTGGTTTTAGTAAATTATTATAGAATGTATGGATTTATGATCCAGGATTTGAAAAAATTTCATGTATTCTCAGGAGCAACATGAAGATGTTTTATAAACTAAATGTTCCCCAAGGTGAGATAATAATCTAAGGACCACACTTTCATAGCCTATTTACTGTGGACCAGAGAGCATACGTCTGATGTAAGAAAGAAAGACTTGCAGGGCTGCCCTCCATATCCAGACCTAACCATACTTCTTCTATGGCTCTTGATTGGCTGCTTCTTCTGTGCCTCTTGATTGCTTCATTTCTTGCAATTATTAGTAAATTTGGATACTGGGTAAGATCTCTAATTTGCATTAGTCAAATTTGAAAATCCAACTCTGTGTTTGCTCAATAATTGCTCTCAAATTAAATTTTGTGTAAGCTATGAGGTAAGGCCTAAAATTCATTTTTACCATATAATTATGCAATTGATGAAGCACAACGTTATTTCAAAGATCTTTTAGTCACTATTTTGCTGTAACACATTTGTTGTAACTTAGCTGATTATATAGGCTGTTTCCATTAACTTATATTTTCATACTTGCATCAATGTCATACTCTTTTACTTATTGTGAATTCACAGGAAAGCTTGATATCTGGGAGTACAAGTCCTCCAGCTTTGATTTTGTTTTTTCAGGATTACCTTGGCTCTTCTGTGTCCTTTACAATTCCATACACATTTTAGAATCAGATATCATCTCCACCATTAACAAAAAGAAAGAAAGAAAGAAAGGAAGGAAGAAAGCAAGCAAGAAAGAATCTGTAATCTTTGAATTTTAACTGAGATTGAAATGAATTTCTAGACAAGATTAGAGAGGGCTGATATTTAAACAATAATGTCTTCCATTCTATAAATACAGTATAGTCTTATATTTAGATAAATAAATTAGATAAATTAATAAATTTAGATAAATTAACCTCTGCAACGATTTGAATATTCAATGTGTATGTTTTCATATGTATAGTGAGACACTGGTATAATTTTGATGCTTTTCAATATTATTTTAAATGATATATTTTTTAAATTGATGGTTGGTGGTATATAAAAATAAAATTAATGTGTGCATATTTGCTTGTTTCTAGTGATCCTGCTATACTTATTTATTAATTCTAATTCTGTATTCTTCTGGATTTTCCTCGTCAGAAGTCAAGTAATCTGTGATGACACTTTTATATGTCCTTTTCCATTCTTTACACAATGTATTTCTCTATAATGTTTTTTTCCATTGGCAAAAGCTTGTAATACAACCTAAAATAGAAATGGCCACTGAAAAGATTTTTATTTTGTTCTCAAACTCAGAGGAAAATCTTTCAATATTTTGCCATTAAATACACTGTTGTACAAAAGTTGCTTTTTTTTTTACTTTTGTTGAGATACTAGTTGTAAGATTAAAGAAATTCTATGTTTCATTTTATTTAGAATTTTCAATATCAGCAAGTATAAAATTTTATACTTTTTCCTATAAATTGAGATAATTAAAGATTTTTACTTTTTCCCCCTTTGCTAATGTACAACGCATTGTTTTTCAAATATTGATTCAGCTATTATTTTTCCCTCTTGTATTTTCTTGACGAATTTTGATATTGAAGTTATTCTGGGCTCATAAAATGAGTTGGGAAGTGATCTGTCATTTACTCCCCTCTGGAAGACTTTACCTAACGTTCGTAATATTCCTTAACTGTTTGGAAGAATTAACAAATAAAGCCATCGGAGCTTAGAGTTATTTTTGTGAGACACTGTAATTATTAATTCAATTATGTACTTTAAAAACTACAAGGCTGTGCAAATATTCTATATCTTTTTCTGTGTCAGTTGTAATGAATCATGATTTCCAAGAAATTTGTCTATTTTATCTAAAGTTTACAAATTTATTAGAAAAAAGCAAAATATCCTCCTATTATCTTTTTAATGTCTGTAAGATCCATAATGATGACTCTTTTCATGTCTGATATTAGTAACATGTGCTTTTTCTTTTTATTGATCAGTATTTCTAAGTGTTTATCAGTTTTTAATTTTCTCAAAGCTCCAATACTTGGGCTCGTAAAATTTTCTTTATTGTATGTCCCTTTTTACTTCCTTGACGTCCACTTTTTAACATTATTTCCTAAGCTTTCCTCTAGGATTTTGAGATGGATGTTCAGATCATAGAAATTCAACCTTTCCTATTTCTTAATAGATTACTTATTTTATGCTCCTGAAACGTTGCAAGATCATAAACATTTTAGCTCCATTTTCCTTTTTTTATTTGTTAAACTAACTTTGCATATATTTTAACACTACGTAAATTTTAAACTTCAGAAGACACTATCATTGTCATCATTATTACTACTAGTGAAGTGGTGGTATTAAGTCAGCACTCATTTAAATCATTCACATAACTTCTTTGACCTTATCATTGCTCATTTCCTCTAGAATTTCTGTATCTCCATTAGCAAGTATTTTCCTTGTACCTGAAAGATTTTCTTTGTAATTGCTTTCATGCAGATGTAACAATTAATTAACTTCTATTCATTTGAAACTATGTTTATTTCAACTTGCGTTTTAAAGAATTTCTAACTATCACTTTCTAAGTTGGCAGTTATTTAATTTCAGCACTTTAAAATGATATTTCATTAATTTGCGGCTTCCATTATTTCTGCTGAAAACGCATGAATCCACCTTTCTCAACTCCCTTAAAAGTAAGCTGACTTTTGGATAAAGGTAGGAGTGACCAAATTAGATGTCATTGCTAGAACAATCTCTCATAAAAGGAGTCTTGCTTCTATGGAATCTTAGTTCTTCTAGTCCTTTTTGTGTGTCGCAGCTTTCCAAACTGTTTAAAAACATGAATTTCATCTTTTATTTTTTCAGTCCTAATTTTTGTAGTAGGAACAATAGCTACTACATTATATCTGAAAGCAGACATTTTAATTTATTTTGTAAGTTTTATTTTCATTGCAATCCAAATAAGTATACTTACCTACATCTTGGGCCTAAAAGGTAAATATTAGCATATTCTCAAGATTTTAGAGAAATGACAATTAGGAAAAAGGTGGTTATTCATTAAACATATTAAATGTTTGTATTAATTTAACATAGAACTCTGCCTAATGCTGATTCCTTAGTAAGAGTTAAAACTTTCAAATAAAAATTGCTAACATAGACACTTTGAACATTGAACTGGACTACAAAAAGAACTTCTATTTTAAACACAATAATTTGTCATATAATTCCAAATTGACATCAATTATTCTCTAACAGCCATAAGAAATAACTACACTGTAATACTTATGTGGAGCGTGCCCTAAAACCATAATTACTGTCACATCTGCTACCTACCTGATTAGTATTTTACTCCCATTAGATTTTAAACTGTTAATATAAATGCTTTTTATTTAGATGATATAAGTAAAAGACAAAGCCAAAAATGTTAGTGCCAAATTTTACATATTTATAGATAGTAACCATATTCTCTGTGAAATATACATATATGTTGTATTTGAGAAATCAACTAATAAATAGTACAAAATAAAATTGAATAAGACAGTCTATGTGGAGTACAATATCATGTTTTATAATTATAGATATGTTCTTATGGTTCTTAATTACACAGACATTGTCTGCCTATAACACAGCTAGAATTATTAAATGTTAATTCTGTAATTTCAGTTTCCCCAAACTCATTTGTTGGCTTTTCAAAACTAATCAGCACATTTTTCAGGTAGAAATGAGAAAAAGTCTCTAGCTCATCCTCCAATGACTAACACACGGTACCACATGAATCTTGCCATCTAATCTAAAATAGCCAAGGTAAAGATTCAAAATGTACCTTTATATTATAGAATGGAAAATATCTTAGAATCTGTGCCTCCTTAATCCTTATATACACTTTCCATGAAGTGGGAATTTTCTACCTTCCATGCTGATTAGAATATTTTTAATTACATATATTTTGACTTTTGAGGAAAACACAAAGCATTCAGAAATGGATTGCAGGTTATAGTAATAAGATTGCAATTTCTAAATAGCTTTCAGAATATATATTAACTATTCCCATTCGTAACTTTTTTTCTTTTCTTTTCTTTTCTTTCTTTGCTGAGGAAGATTCGCCGTGAGTTAACATCTGGTGTCAATCATCCTCTTTTTGCATGTAAGCTGCTGCCACAAAATCGCCACTGACAGGTGAGTGGTGTTGGTCCATGCCTGGGAACTGAATCCAGGCTGCCCAAGTGGAGCATGCTAAATTTAACCATGAGGCCACCAGGGCTGGCCTTTGTAATCCATTCTTATCCTTTTCTCAATTCTTATCTTTTTCTATTTTAGAGCAATTTATTTTTATTCCTTTAATCGTTTGATTATTAAAATGTTATTTTTTATGTCTACTATGTGTTAAGTCTGTGATAGATAAAAGGAGAAGAAAATTGTCACTCTCATTATGGATTCCAATAATAAAATGAAAGATATTAAACGCTGATTTTAATTTTCCAAACATTTAAGAATGTTTGTCATTGAATCATCTAGTTTTTGTGTTGCACTTGGGAAAGTAGAATTATTTGTATGATTTTCTTCATCACTATTACACATTGCAATTTATTTTCATCAAAGTTGAAATCAGCACAAACTGTATAGAAAACAAACCTTTCAAGTTATAATTGGCCTAATCACAAATCCATTTATCTTCAAATATACAAATAGACAACTTTCTTCAATATATAAAAGCATTACTGATGAATTAAAACCATAAATTTGAGAGTTGGAGAAACATGGTTGGAGATTAAAAATCATCATCTTAATCAGCATTATTTGTATAACTAAATGAGAGGCAATTTAAAATTAATTTCATTTCTTTAATTAACTCTAGTCAGGAGTATGTTTGATTAGTGCAATTGTTTCTGAACTGACAATTTTGTACTCAAGAAAAATGGAATGTTGATTTTTAGTATTATATCACCTTTTTACAATATTATAAAGAGACTTGTTTGGAATATTTAGAGATGGCATGGTCTAACTACAAAGAATTCAATTTTTTTGTTTATTTGAAGAGAATATGAATAGATCTATACATAATTTTTTTGCTCTGACAACTTTTAAGTACATATCTTGGACATATTACTTCTCAGGTGCTCTTATGAAAGAAGATAATAATATCTAACTCATGGAATGGTGGAGGAAAAAATGATGTGTGTTATTAAAGTTCTTTGCAAATTCCAATATTCTAAATACACATATGGCATAATTATAATATAGATTAAAAAATCATAAGATATTTAAGATCATGCAATATGTAGACCATAAAATACATATGGTCTCTGACTGCAGCCATAAGGTCTCTGTCACAATGGCTGCGTTTTGCCATTGTAGCGCTAAAGCAGCCATAGACAATATGTAAGCAAGTGGATGTGGCTACGTTTTAAGACTTTATTTACGAAAACAGGTGGTGAGGTCTGTTACAGATCCCTGGTATAAATAATAATAAGCATGACGTTTTTAGCAAGTAAAATCATGAACAACTGTCAATATAAGGAAGGCATTCCATTAAAAGTATGTTGCAGGGGTCAATGACCCCTGCTCAAGTTGCAGAGATCTTGCCAAGTGAAGCAAGCATATCTATTAACAACCAATAAAATGAGACATAGACTTCACAGAGTAGCTTAACAGAAAAAAAGAGACAGAATGAAGAACATCTGCCCAGAATATAAAGGGAAAGATCACTCGCTGTAAAAGACAATGGATATATTGCAGAGACTTATTTAAAGAGAGTAATTTAAATATTTGAATTACACATTTGTGTGAGAGTGAACAGAAAGTAAAAATGGAGTTGATAGATATAACTTACTTTCTTTCCAGTTTGAATAATTTTAGGAAGATTTTATGTGTTTTTTTAGAATAGACCTAAAAGGATCTGATAGAAAAAAGTTGACATTTTACTGATATTGTCTTGAGACATAAATAAAAGGGCATGGTCATACCAAGGAGTCAAAAGATAAAAAGTAAAAGAGCCATTGACAGCACCAGGGAAAAGATTTTTCCTTTAGTTACAACTAGATATCTATTTTATCAATTCCTAATTAAGCGGGCTTCATCCTCTTTGCTCTCCATTTTTAATCTCGTCCCTTATGCTGTCATATCTTTTTGACTGTCACACAGATGTCACCATAGGACACAGTTCTAAAGTCTCCATATATCAGGCAAAGGGGTCCTCTAAAGAATCTCATCATGTCCTTCATCTGAACAGAACTATGCAATAGTTTTCATACACTTAGAATAAACTTCAAACTTCTTGCATTGGCCCTCAAGGCCCTTCATGATATGGCTCCCACCAACTGAAGAATGTCACCTACTCACCAACCTTGCCCTCAGTCACTAAGCTCCAATCTATTGTTTTTTCTAGTCTTTGAAATGACAAGTTCATTTATGTCTAGTGGCCTTCATATTACAGCTCCCTCTCTACCTGATATAACATTCTTCCAGATCTTTACATGGCTGGCAGCTCATTCAAATTCGGTTATCACATTGAATATAATTCTCACCTCTGAACACTCAGTCCAAAATTCCTCCATTTGGGGCTGGCCTGGTGGCCCAGCGGTTAAGTGCACACGCTCTGCTTCGGCGGCCTGGGGTTCTCCAGTTCTGATCCCGGGTGCGGACATGGCACCGCTTGGCAAAAGCCATGCTGTGGCAGGCGTCCTACATATAAAGTAGAGGAAGATGGGCATGGATGTTAGCTCAGGGCCAGCCTTCCTCAGCAAAAAGAGGAGGACTGGCAGTAGATAGCTCAGGGCTTACCTTCCTCAAAAATAAAATGAAATGTCTCCATTTATGCCACTCTTTTGTTTTCCTTTTAGACTTTATTACAATTTGATATGTCTCATTAATTTTTACTTTTGTCTTCTATTACTCTACATCTGGCACTCTAATGCATGTACTTCGTCCATTGTGTTTACTGGTGTATATTATAACAGTTCTAACAGTTCCTGACATGGTAGATATTAAATAATTTTTATTTAAGGAAGGAAGGCAGGAAGGAAGGAAGGAAAGAACAATTCTCCTAACACTGGCAAGGATGTAGGAATAAGTGTCGTCACAGGAATCCTGCAATATCAAGGCCAGAAAAGAATAACTGTAAAGAATGCTAAAATTATTGGCAAATATAAAGACAAGAGCATAGCAGGAGGCCATATAAGGAAGCCAAAGAAGTTGACCTTAACTGATAACATAAAATTTCAAGATAAGGAACCAGGAATCTCAATTCAGAAAGTGAAGGCCAAAATTAGCAATCCTACAAGTATTGTATGTATCACCAATTCATTGATACGTATGAAGGGATAGAATTCTGACAGCCAGACAAGATTCAAGAATTGTGTGTAGGAGATCTCGTCAAGATGGCGGCGTAGGCAGACTCTGAACTCATCTCCTCCCACGAACACAACCAGGTTACAACTATTTTTGGAAAAATTACCCTGGATAGAAAACTGAAAACTGGATAAAAAGAACCCCCACAACAAGGGACAGTCCTGATGAAAGCAGAAAAGGCAGTAATTCCTGCTGGAGAGGAAAAACCCACCTTTGGGGGCAGCGGAGCTTCTCAGCTGGCCAGGTGGGAGCCACTCTAAAGTACGCAGCCCTCCCTGGAGGAGTGAGGTCCGGAGTCGGGGAGATACTGCTATAGGCATCTTTTGGACTCAGCCCAACTGAGACGGGGCTCTTACTGTCTGGCTTTGCTGGCTATTGACTGTAGTGGGAACACCCCCAGAAAAGCTATTGGCCAAAAGCTGAAAAGACCCGGGTCTTAAAGGGCCCACGCACAAACTCACTCATTGCAGCAACCTAAAATCACCAGAGAGAAGGCTGACAGTCTTTTGGTGAAACGAGACTCACCTGGTGGGCTCTGGGGGCATCTTGGTGAGAGGAGGGACCTCTCCAGAGACTGAGACATTGGTGGGGGCCGTTGTTCTGAGCTAGTCCAGGCGTGCTGACAGGGACCCTGGTGGGCGCCATTGAGGTTCTTCCCTTGGCCTATTAGCCCAGGGGTCTGCCACACCCACTAGAGCACAGATTTAATCCAGTTCAGCCAGGGCAGGCAGCCTGCCCTAGGGACTAGCCCCACCCAACAGCAAGCCTCAGGCTACTTTTAGGCCTGCATTGACTGGGTACCTTGATCCTCTACAGGCAGGCAAGGGTGTCTGACTCGGTAGGGCAGGGCCTGTATGAGGACCAGGTGAACTGTAGGGGACATTGGTGGAGAGGTGGGGGCCTCTGCAGTGCAGCGTTGGGGTACGCTCCACGGGGTTGGGAAGTGTGCATGGACCAGGACTGTGTTGACGGTGTGTGTGGTCCTGTGGGGGGGGGGGGGCAGGTGAGGCTTATCAGCAGGCAGAAGACCTGTGCTTCACAAATAGCCATAAAAAGGATCAGCCGCACCTTCCAAAGCCTGAAATAATTGAGTGCTCCTGTGCCTAGGGCCAGCCCCCCTCAGCTGCAATCCTAAGAGAACTGACAATAGCCTTGTAGGCCTGAAGCCTATCACAACTGTAAGCCCCTGAGCCTAGCAACCAGCTACACTATGTACCAACTCAATTAAGAGGAAAACTGCAATAGCAGTGTGCTGATAGACTTTGTAGCCAACAGTGCTGAGGCAACCCAAACTGGATTTACAAACAGCTGGCCAGGGAAGGAAAGACTAGACTCCCGGGGTACCTGCAGTAAGAGGAACACTGACACAGCAGAAAGACACAAGTATCCTACAAAGGGGCCACTCCTGTATCTTCTGGACTGGTGACCAGAGGGAAGCACACTGCTGGGCCCCATAAGGCATCTCATACATAAGGCCACTTCTCCAAGATCAGGAGACATAGCCAACTCACCTAATACAAAGAAAATAGCACAGAGAAAGAGGCATAGTGAGGAGGCAAAGGAATACTTTCCAAACAAGGGAACAGGAAAAAAAACCCCAGAAAAATAACTAAATGAAACAGAAATAAGCAACCTACTCAAAAAAGAGTTCAAACAAAATATCATAAGAATGCTTACAGATATTGGGAGAAGACTAGAGGAACACAGTGAGCTCATCAGCAAAAAACTGGAAAATATAAAAAAGAACCAATCAGAAATGAAGAATACAATACTGGAAATGAAAAATTCGCTGGAGGGACTCAATAGCAGAGTAGAGGATGCAGAAGAACGGATCAGTGAGCTAAATGAAAGGCTAGAGGAAATCAACCAAGCTGAACAGAAAAAAGAAAAAAGAATTAGACAGAATAAGAACAGTGTAAGGGAACTCTGGGACAATATCAAGTGCACTACCATTCGGATTATAGGTGTCCCAGATGGAGAAGAGCGAGACAAAGGGGAGAAAAATTTATTTGAAGAAATAATAGGGGAAAATTTTCCTAACCTAAGGGAGGAAACAGACATCCAAGTACAGGAAGCACAGAGAGCATCAAACAAGATATGCCCAAAGAGGCCCACACCAAGACATATTATAATTAAAATGTCCAAAGTTAGAGATAAAGAGAGAATCCTAAAAGCAGCAAGAGAAAAGCCACAAGTGACACACAAAGGAAAGCCCATAAGACTGTCAGTGGACTGCTTAGCTGAGACCCTACAGGTGAGAAAAGAATGGCATGATATATTTAAAGTACTAAAAGCTAAAAACCTACAGCCAAGAATACTCTATCCATCAAGGTTGTCATTCAGAATGGAAGGAGAGATAAAGAGCTTTCCAGACAAGTAAAAATTAAAGGAGTTCATCACCAAGAAATCAGTTCTACAAGAAATGCTGAAGGGACTTAGTTAAGCGGGAAAGCGATGACCACAAATAGAGATTTAAAAAATTATCAAAAAAAAAAATACCACACCAGGCAATAAAATCACTTGTAAAGGTAAAAATATAGTAAAGGTAGCAGATCAACTACCTGTGAAGACAATATGAAAGTTAAAAGACAAATGTACTAAAATCTCCTATTTCAATGATAAGAGGGTAATGGATAGACACACACTAAACAAGAGACTATATATATGATTTCAAAAACATAAAATGTGGGAGGAGGGGAGTGAAAAAGTAGACCTTGTAGAAAAAGGTCAAGCTAAAGACTATCAACTTGATATAGACTGTTATATACATAGAATATTAAATAAGATCCTCATGATAATCACAAATCAGAAACCTATAATAAGTAAGCAAAAAAGGAAGACAAAAGAAATCCAACACATTCCTAAAGAAACCCATCAAACCACAAAGGAAGAGAGCAAGAGAAAAAGACAGGAACAGAGAAGAACTACTACAACACCCGGAAAAAAAGTAACAAACTGGCAACAAATACGTATTTATCAATTTCTACTTTAAACATCAATGGACTAAATGCTCCAATCAAATGCCATAGGGTGGCAAATTGGATAAAAAAACAAGACCCATGTATATGCTGCATACAAGAGACACACTTCAGACCTAAAGACACTCACAAACTGAAAGTGAAAGGATGGAAAAAGATATTCCACAGAAATGGCAAAGAAAAGAAAGCAGGGGTGGCAAGACTTATACCAGACAAAATAGACTTTAAAACAAAAACTGTAACAAGTGACAAAGAAGGGCACTACATAATGATAAAAGGAATAATCCAACAAGAAAATATAACACTTGTAAATATCTATGCACCCAACAGAGGAGCACCTAAATATATAAAGCAATTATTAACAGACGTAAAAGGAGAAATAGACAGTAACACGATAATAGTAGGGGACTTTAACACTCCACTTACACCAATGGATAGATCATCCAAACAGAAGATCAATAAGGAAACACTGGCCTTAAAGGACACATTAGACCAGATGGACTTAGTAGGTATATATAGAACATTCCATCCAAAAACAACAGAATACACATTCTTTTCAAAGTCACATGGAACATTCTCCAGGATTGATCGCATATTCGGCCACAAAACAAGTCTCAATAAATTTAAGAAGACTGAAATAATATGATGCATCTTTTCTGACCACAAAGGTATGAAGCTAGAAATCAACTACAGGAAGAAAACCAGAAAAGCCACAAAAATGTGGAGATTAAACAAAATGCTACTGAACAACGATTGTGTCAATGAAGAAATCAAAGGAGAAATCAAAAAATTCCTGGAGACAAACGAAAATGAAAAAATGACATGCCAAAATCTGTGGGATTCAGCAAAAGTGGTTCTAAGAGGGAAGTTTATAGTAACTCAGACCTACCTCAACAAACAAGAAAAATCCCAAATAAACAAACTAAAAGTGCTTCTAAAGGTACTGGAAAAAGAAGAACAAACAAAGCCGAAAATCAGCAGAAGGAAGGAAATAATAAAAATCAGACCAGAAATAAACAAAATAGAAACTAAAAAATAGTAGGAAAAATTAATGAAACCAAGAGCTGGTTCTTTGAAAAGATAAACAAAATTGACAAACCCTTACCTAGACTCACCAAGAAAAAAAGAGAGATGGCTCAAATAAATAAAATCAGAAATGAAAGAGGAGAGATTACAATGGACACCTCAGAAATACAAAAGATAATAAGAGAATACTGTGAAAAGCTATATGCCAACAAATTGGATAATCTAGAAGAAATGGATAAATTCTTAGAAACATACAACCTTCCAAAAGTGGACCAAGAAGAAGTAGAGAATTTGAATACACCAATCACCAGTAAGGAGATTGAAACAGCAATCAAAAACCTCCCAAAAAATAAAAGTCCAGGACCAGATGGCTTCCCTGGTGAATTCTACCAAACATTCAAAGAAGACTTAATACCTATCCTTGTCAAACTCTTCCAAAAAATTGAAGAGGAGGGGAGGCTTCCTAACTCATTCTATGAAGCCAACATTATCCTGATACCAAAACCAGACAAGGACAGCACAAAAAAAGAAAATTACAGGCCGATATCACTGATGAACATCGATGCAAAAATCCTCAACAAAATACTAGCAAATTGAATACAACAACATATTAAAATGATAATACATCATGACCAAGTGGGTTTCATTCCAGTGATGCAGGGATGGTTCAACATCTGCAAATCTATCAACGTGACACACCAGATTAACAAAATGAAGAATAAAAATCACATAATCATCTCAATAGATGTAGAGAAAGCATTTGACAAGATACAGCACCCATTTATGATAAAAACTGAATAAAATGCGTATAGAAGGAAAATACCTCAACATAATAAAGGCCACATATGACAAACCCATAGCAAATGTCATTCTCAATGGAAAAAAACTGACAGCTATCCTTCTAAGAACAGGAACCAGACAAGGATGCCCACTGTCACCACTCATATTTAACATAGTATTGAAAGTCCTAGCCAGAACAGTAAGGCAAGAAAAAGAAATAAAAGGGATCCATATTGGAAAAGAAGAAGTGAAACTGTCACTCTTTGCAGAAAACATGATTTCTTATATAGAAAACCCTAATGAGTCCAATAAAAAACTTTTAGAAACGATAAATGAATACAGTCAAGTTACAGAATACAAAATCAACATACAAAAATCAGTTGTGTTTCTATACACTAACAACGAAGTAGCAGAAAGAGAAATTAAGAATACAATCCCATTTACAATTGCAACAAAAAGAATAAAATAATTAGGAATAAACTTAACCAAAGAGGTGAAAGATCTGTACACTGAAAACTATAAAACGTTGTTGAAAGAAATTGAAGAAAACACAAAGAAATGGAAAGATATTCCATGCTCTTGGATTGGAAGAATTAACATAGTTAAAATGTCCATACTTCCTAAAGCAATCTATAGATTCAACACAATATCTATCAAAGTTCCAACAACATTTTTCACAGAAATAGAACAAAGAATCCTAAAATTTATATGGAACAACAAAAGACCCCAAATAGCCAAAGGATTCCTGAGAGAAAGGAACAAAGCTGGAGGTATCACACTCCCCAATTTCAAATTATACTACAAAGCCATAGTAGCCAAAACAGCATGGTACTGGCACAAAAACAGACACACAGATCAATAGAACAGAATCAAGGGCCCAGAAATAAACCCACACATTTATGACAGCTAATATTCAACAAGGGAACCAAGAGCATACGATGGAGAAAGGAAAGTCATTAAATAAATGGTGTTGGGAAAACTGGACAGCCACATGCAAAAGAATGAAAGTAGACTACTCTCTTATACCATGCACAAAAATCAACTCAAAATGGATTAAAGACTTGAATGTAAGACCCGAAACCATCCAACTTCTGCAAGAAAACATAGGCAGTACGCTTTGACATCAGTATTAGCAGCATATTTTCAAGTACCATATCTGACTGGGCAAGGGAAACAAAAGAAAAAATCAACAAATGGGCCTACATCAGACTAAAAACCTTCTGCACGGCAAAGGAAACTGTCAACAAAACAAAAAGACAACCTAACAATTGGGAGAAGGTATTTGCAAACCATATATCAGATAAGGGGTTAATAGATGATTATTACCATATGATCCAGCTATCCCACTGCTGGGTATTTATCCAAAGAACTTGATAACGCAAAGGCACAAAGATACATGCACCTCTATGTTCACTGCAGCATTATACACAATAGCCAAGACTTGGAAGCGACCTAGGTGCCCATCAAGGGACGAATGGATAAAGATGTGGTATATATACACAATGGAATACTACTTGGCCATAAGAAATGATGAAATCCGGCCATTTGTGACAACACGGATGGACCTTGATGGTATTATGCTGAGTGAAATAAGTCAGAGGGAGAAAGTCAAATACCGTATGATCTCACTCATAAGTAGAAGATAAAAACAACAGCAAACAAACACATAGCAATGGAGATTGGATTGGTGGTTACCACAGGGGAAGGGGGAAGGGGAGAGGGCAAAAGAGGTGATTAGGCTCACATGTGAGGGGATGGACTATAATTAGTTTCCAGGTGGTGAACATGATGTAATCTACACAGAATTCTAAATATATTACTATGTGCATCTGAAAGCTATATAATGTTGTAATCCAATGTTACTGCAATAAAAAAATAAAAAATAAAAATAAATAAACAAATTACATTATCATCCAAAAAAAAAAAAAAGAACTGCATGTCATTATTCTTATTTTATACTAGATACCCAACCAGGTTCTTATCAACCCAACCTAGTTGTGATGTTCTTATTGTCATATTCTTTATGATAACAAATTGACTTTCATGTCTAATTTTCTAAAATCCCTCTCTTTTTTTGACTGTCTGGACAGTTTCTTGACTTCTCCTCTCTTCCTGAGAAGATTTTGCCTTTCATATGTTATTTTTTGCTTTTGTGATCGAATATGGGCAAAAACAAAAACAACAAAAAATGAATCCAAGGAAGGGAAGGATGAAGATGGCAGATATAGAAGCAGAGGGAAATCAGAAGAGCAATTATACTGACGGAGGATGACACCTTGTGAGGTTAGCAGAGTTTTGTGAAGCAACTCAGGCTTTTTGTTTGAATGACAGGATTTTACAGAAGAGGACAGGTTTTTGTCTGTTTGTTTAAGTTGCTGTGATATACATCTATGCTTCCATGTATTTAAGACATGCAAATATAGAACTTGAGTTATTTTGAAATTATATTTTGACTTTTACCTTTACCTTTTCAACATAGCACTCTTTAGAGAATAAAACATGGCTTTCGCGAGTGAAAACATTCAAATATTCATTGTTCTTTTAAAGTTTGTATATACAGGCTGATCCCAATGAAGAGGTATTTTTTACTCAAATGATAAAACATCTTGTCAGCTCACATGCTAGAGCAGCTCAATTTTTCATGTCTCCCTATGGTAACACATTTCTACACTGAAACTTTGCCATATCTCTTACTTTGGATTATGGAATATAGTAGAGTTGATGGCATGCTAGTTCTTAGCCTAAGCCTTAAGAGTCCTTGCATATTTCACTCTCTTGGAACCCTACACTGCCATGGAACAAGGCCAGGCTAGCCTGCTGGGCAATGAAAGACATTATGAAGGAAAACCCCATTGTACCAGCCAAAACCATCCTATACTAGCCTTCAGATGAACAACTCCCAGTTGTGTGAGATCGCCCATCCCAAATCAGCTGAACTGCCTACCTAACCACAGACACAAGAGCAAGCCTTGTTAAGATCAGAAGAACCACTCACCTGAAACATTGACTTGTGAGTGATAATAAATGCTTACTGAGTTAAATCATTACGTTTTGGAGTAGTTTGTTATACAGAGAAGGCTAACTTGTACAGCCTATTCCTTATTGTTTAGTTTAATGAAGAGATGTTCAGGCAACTAGCCATAGGGACATGTTTTAAGTATTTGAGTAACATGATAGAAGTACTTTCTTTGAGGGAGAAAAAGATGGTGCTCATTACTAAAGATTTCTCCAAAGTTATCCTCTTCACAAAATTCTCTCCTACTCTGTACTCTGACCTTTTAAAAATACCTTCAAAGTGGGTGAGCATAGAAAAAACCATAAGGCATATTTTCAATAAATTTCTTTTGTAGAGTCTACCTGTTCATTCATTTCAGAAACTCTTTGATATTTGATATGTCTCACTGGAGTCTCAGTTGACAGAGCTTTGCTCTAAATGTTGTTTGAATAAGGATTAGTCACATGGATACATACATTATAAAGAATGGTGGTAGGAGTAGCGATGGAGGAAATCTATAAGACAGAAGCTAGTAACCAGGGTATCTCACCATGGATGCCGTGAGAAATTGATAACGCCTTACAACACGGGCTTCAAAAAAGCAGAGTTTTCTTCTTCTCCATCTCCTTCTTCTTCTTGTCTTCTTCATTTTGTTTACCTTTTCAGAAAAATATAGGGAAACATTTTAAAGATGGGAATGGAGGAAAAAAGAGAAAATCTATCTCAACTTTTGCCCTTGAGTATATGATAGAAGCGTGCATAAAACAAAAAGAAATGAAGAGATACAAACAGCAAAGAGCAGAAAAGAAAAAATGTTCTCACTTGAGTGAAAGAATTTCTGGGAATCACCATTCTCTCCAGCAACCACAGGTAGCATTCATAGTGTAGTTCGATTTGAGATACAGTCTCTATCAAAAGTGGTGATTTGGTGGCTATTGTATCAGGAAAAATAAATGGAAATACTCCAGGTGAATGTACATGGGAGGACACGGGAGAGACTGAAGAAAAAAATGCAAAAATAAAAGTGAAGGGGCTGGGTCAGCGGCATAGTGGTAAAGTTTGCACGTTTTGCTTTGGCGGCCTGGAGTTCCCGGGTTCAGATCCCGGGTGCATACCTACACACCGCTTGTCAAGTCATGCTTGTGTCCCACATATAAAGTAGAAGAAGTGTCCCACATATAAAGTAGAGGAAGATGGGCACAGATGTTAGCTCAGCGTCAATCTTCCTCAGCAAAAAGTGGAGGGTTGGAAGCAGATGTTAGCTCAGGGTTAATCTTCCTAAAAAAAAAAAAGTGAGGAATTATAAAATAGCATGTAGTCTAAGTGCATCACTCCCTGTTAACTGATGGGAAGTAGAGGATTAGTAGAGACAGAGAGATACACACACGCACATACACACATACATGAACACAGAAAGAGAGCAATTTAGAAAACTTAAGTTTTAGATTCCCTGAGCTGATCACTGACCTTACTTACTTTTCATAGCATGAGTAAAATAACACTTGGAGATTTTTGTTTTCTATGGCCCTGAGCTAACATCTGTTGCCAATCTTCCTCTCTCTTTTTTCTTTCCTCTCTAAAGCCCCGGTACCTAGTTGTATACCCTAGTTGTAGGTCATGCTGCTTCTATGTGGGATGCCACCACAGCATGGCCTGATGAGCGGTGTGTATGTCCACGCCAAGGATCCGAACTGGTGAACCCCCGGCTGCCGAAGCGGAGCATGGAAAGTTAACCACTTGGCCACTGGGCCAGCCCCTAAAGTCGGAGATTTTAAACTGAAATTTTTGTTCTTAACTAATTTTTTAAATTTCATACTACTTCAATTATGGAGCCAGTAGTATTAATTATACTTGAGAAAGGGCTCATAATATCTATAAGAAATACATAAAATGAAATGCCAGATGAATGTTTTATTCACAGCTATCAAAGTCTATGTTAGAATTTTATTTGTAGAAGTTAGAAACTTGGGAAAAACATGACTTGTTTTAAATTCTTAAAGATTTACCATGGACTATTGAAGCAGAGCTAGAGGATTAGAATTCCTAAAAGTTAACTACAATGTTAGACAGAATGGAGTATATTCCACAAGGTCATTTTCCCACTACCCAATAAATAATTCAAAGTCCTTTCCAGTCTGAGAGAAGACTTTTGAGAGGACCTGAGGAAAAGTGTCTAGTACTTGTGTGTTATCAGGGCTCCTATGAAGGAGCCGTAGGTCCAGTCAGAATGTGGGGGTACTGAGAAGATAGAAAGCCCAGATATCTGAGCAGGGATCCAGATGCACAGGACATTCTGTGCCCCAAATGCCTCCTGGGAATCTGGGAAAAGACTATCTTAAAGCATCCTGCAGCAATATGGGGTAGCAATGGCGGGAGACAAGCCAAGGGAGAGTACGTCTAAGCAGAGAAGTCTGAGATAGCTGTGCCTCTCCTCTGTCCCCCAAACTTTTCAAACTCTAGTATGGTACGAAGAATATTTGAAATGAACCCTTCAGACAAACGAGAGTTATACTTGAGAGTCATTGCATCTTGGGGCAAGAAGTCTAATGGAAGACACTCTAGGTTAGCAATCCAAAGCTGGGAAGAACCTGAATGGACTTCACAGGATCTGCAGTCAGAAAGAGTTGAAGTGAAAACAAGTCAGCAGAGGAGATTGCTTATCTCCTCAGGGTAATCACTATGTGTTACCCTTGTCAAGAAAACTTGGATGGTCTGCATCAGTAGAGATAAAGAGAAGACAGAACACAGACACCCAAGGAATCATGTGAATGAGACATCCCAGCAGAGGCTAGTAAAGGCCAGGAGAGAGTACACAAACAGGACAGCCAGCCTTCCCCCGATATGATAAGCATCTGCTTGTGCCTAGACACACTGCAGGGAGGGGGAAACAGGGAAGAAATTGTTGACATTCCTATATGTCTATACAGACACGTAGGAACAGTCCTGTAATATTTAACTGTTGAACTGAATGAGATTGAATCTTGAATTAGGCTGAAATTTTACTCTAAATAGACAATTTCAAATAAAAAATATATGTTACCTCGCATGGCAAACTTAAGAGCTTTCCTCAACACTGAAAATAGGAGCTCCAGAAGTTGTTTTTAATTTTTTATCTTTAGATTTTTTAAAGAGAAACACATATTATTTATTATATACCAGAAACTGTTGTACATACAGTAGCTTTGATAACTCATTTCCTCTCCGCAGTGCCCTGTGAGGTGGACTCTATTATCATCCTCCTTTTCAATAATAAGGGAACTGAGACACAGAGAGATTAGATAATGTGACCAAGAGCATACAGATATTACATTGTAGATCTTAGATTTTATTAATAGATAGAAACGTTGTTTCTGCACACCTAATAGTATAAGATGTTCAGCCTTGCTCACCGAGCTTCTTGTAGTACTGTGTCTGATTATAAAATTAGAAATATACAAGACATGTATATTTTTACAAAATAATCTCCAAATGCAAACCAACTAATTTTTCTACCATTTAGTTAAACCTATAATAATCTGTTTCTACACTGGATAGAAAACTAGCACTTCGACTTTTTAGTAGAGCTAACTGCATGATATTTTAAGGACTTTCGAGGTATACTTTTGCCTATACGCAAATGTTTGCTATATATACAGCTTTAGAACAGAAACTCCAAGTAATATACAATCCTGCTGTAGTCTCTGTGAAAATGCAATTTGTTCAGTGCAATGAGACATAGGAGAGTGACTTAAAATCAGATCACACCAGAAGGCAGGGACCTACTGTTTTGAGAAACACAGATGTCCTAATAATTGGGAGTGTATCCTGTACTGAATAGGAAATTATGGACATTTAAGTTATGGAGTAGTTTTACTAGATTTTCCTATAGGGAGATATTGCCCTAGCAAAAATGGAGATATATAGTGTACATCTAAGAGGGGATAGAAATGGATGCCAGAAAACTGGGCATAATCAGGAATAGGGAAGTGAAAAACAGAGGAGACAGAAATACAGCCTGAGAAAGCTGGCCAGAGAAGTAGGAAAAGAAATAAGAAAATTATGGAGAATTAAAAATCAAGAAAAGAAAGAATAAAGAGAAAAAAAGATAAGAACAGAGGATAGAGAAGTATGAATACAGTTTAGAAGTGGCAATGTGAACCTAAAGGTTGAAGACACGAAGGCGAAATAAAAGAGAAAAATTCAAGGGCGATGAGATTATGGAGGAGATATGGGTCAACTGAGATAAGTATTGAAAAGCACCCTATAGGTTTATCAATTATAAGAATAAGTGTGAGATTTGCCACACACAGGCATATACAAACAAGCATACATACCCAAAAATTAACCATGAAAGTGGTAAGGAAAAAACCTTATTTCTTGAAATGTATGAGTTATTTAATACTCATAAGAAGTTAATGCTAGAATTACATTAAATATTTTTATAATCTTGTGCTTAACTTTTATTAACATCAATGTCACGTTCATTTATTGTGTGGGTTTAGTCATTCTTAACAAATTGTTTGCTGGTCTTCACTGTGGTGTAAAAAGAACCAAAAACTCAGAATTTAAAGAAAAGCTTTTTCTGTTAATAAGCACCATATTAGAGGACAGAGGAGAGTTCTCTCAAGCCAGGGGCTGAAGACCACCACATATCTCACTTCTTTACAACATCAAAATTACAGGCATTATTTAACCCCTGAATATACACAAGACCCACTCCACAGTTAATTGTGGTCTAAAGGAGGGGAGGGGAAAATATGGACCTGGTAGGCCTTAAACTGCAAAGTGAGAACTTTTAACACACATTTGAAACATCTGTCCTATAGAATGTTCAGGATGTATAAACAGATCTCTTTCATTTTCATTTCTCTCTTTCTCTTTTTTCGTTTTTTGATCCAGGAAAAGGAAACATTGAATAATTCTTTATTAGTCAAGATATTTTTTAACTATTAGAATATGTGACATGAAATTCTGTTGAAGATGGAGTAGAAGATATTCTCATCATAACGTTCAGGGGCAAAGAGTTCCTAAGAGAGAGGTTGAAATGGCAAAGGACAGTTAAAGAATAGTTGAAACGATAAAGGGCAGTTGAGAGACTAAGAATGCCCTGGAAGATCTATCTGGCTTTGTACCCCATTTGTTATGGCAGGAGTTAAATCAACTTAATGAGGCTAAATGCGTAATTTCTTTTCAAAAGAAGAATGTGAAGAGGTGCAAGTTACAGCCTAGTGACCATATTAGGGATTGAACACTGAATGAGAGGATATGTGGGATAGCTGTATCAGATGGCAGGCAGTTGTGGCGTCCTTAACCGAGGCAGTAGAGAAAGTGGCTATGGCAAACGTGTGGTTTTGCCTATTATAGAGTTGGGTACTCATATGACAGAATTCAAATATGTATTTGTGGATTCAGGGATAATGGACTTGAATAGAAAAATGTGGTGGTTGAAAACACGATGGGGTTTGTGATGAAGAATGTGATATGGACCTAATAATTTACGGTTCATCTTTTTGCATTGAATTTTGCCATGAGCATCTGGTAAGTAGGAGTCTTTCTGTGAGAGAACATATATATCATCCACAGTTTATTATATTATAACCTTTAGGAGGGTCTAATGAAATATTGGATAAGAAGGATAGAGCAAAACTAATCGTTTTGAACCATTCACTGACTAACAGTTTTCAATGAAGCTAACAAGTAGAGTTCTTAGAAACTCTTTATGACAAGTGTTCTTCCACGCTTCTCTACAGCACGCATACATAGCTTATCACAGCATACTCGTATTGGCATTGGACCACTTTCAGTGAAGTACAGAAACCTTACACCACTTACATCCCTTTACTGTTCCCCATTTTTAAATGTGACTGTCTTAAGTATTTCCTCTACATATAATGAGCACATCAGACAGTGTTATAATTTTTGCTTCAGCCATCTTGTGTGATTTAAGAAACTCATGTAAAGAAAGATACTCTGTTATATTTACCCCTATTTTTCTACCCATTCCCTTGTCCTTTCAGTTCTGAACTCTGGCCCTCTGCTGTTATCATTTTCCTTCTGTTTAGAGCGTGTCCTTTAGCCATTCTTTAAGGGTGATGAATTCTATTAGTTTTCCTTCATCTGAGAAGTCTTTATTTCCTCTGAATTCTTGATGTGTAATCTTTCCAGGTAAAGTATTTCCAAGTAATATTGTTTTCTTTCAGCATTTGAAAAAAGTTGTGTTACTTTTTCTGGCCTTCATGGTTTTAAAAGAAGAAAGCTTCTGTTATTCAAATTGGTGTTATTTTATATGTAATGCATTAATTTTCTCTGGCTATTTTCGGATTTTTTTGTCTACAGTTTTCCTAAGTTTACTTATGATGTGGGTGACATGGTGTGGTTCATTTAGGTTTATCGTATATGTAGTTTGCTCAGCTTCTTGGATAAGTATTTTTATGTATTTCATCAAATTTGGCAAGATTTCAGCATTATATCCTCACATATTCTTTCAACCACACAGTCTTTCTGAGACTGATGATATGAATGTTAAAACTTTTGCTTGTGTCTCACAAATCCATGAAGTTCTGTACATTTTATTTTCAGTCCTTTTTTAATTCCTATTGTTTAGACGGAGTAAATTTTATTGTTCTGTCCTCAAGTTCACTGATTCCATCCTCTGTCACTATTGAGCCCATCCAACAGGTCATTTTACTTCAGTTGTTGTATTTTTTCAGTTGCATAATTTCCATTTGGTTCTTTTTCCTAAGTTATACTTTTTGCTGACTTTTATTTATCTTAAGCAAAGTTATTTTTATTGAAGTATTCTTATGGTGGCTGCTTTAAAATCTTTGTCAGGTAATTTCAACATCTGACTGAGTTCGGTGTTGACATCAGTTGACCGTCTTTTCTCATCAAGTTGTATTTTTTTCGGGTTCTTGGCATAAGTATTTTTTTTAATTGAATGTCAGACATTATGGATATTATGTGAGGAGACTCCTGATCTTATTTCAGTCTTCTCTTTCAATAGGCAGTAACTCTTCTTAGGATAACGTGTAGGTCCTAGCCTTGTGCCAGAAGATTGGCTCACAGATGCTGCCAGGTGTGGGGTAGGGAACTGGATCCACGTCAAGGCTTTACTGACATGGCTGCAACTGTGAAGCAGGGTGGGACTCTCCCAGTTCTAGAGAGAGACAACACCGACACTAATGCTGCTATAGATTGGACCCTTCTGCCCCATGTTTCGTGTGGAGCCCTGATGATGTTGACAAGTTGTGAATCAATCCCAAGCTACCCTAGGAGCAAGACATGCTGTTCTGCCCACCACTGTCCACAGTAGGACTCCACTGAGATCCTTAGCTAATCCTTCTTCTTCTTTCCACCTTTCAAAGTCCTTTTATGATTACATGTTGATTATTTCAGTGAATTTAATTGCATTTAGAAGGGAGGAATACGAAAAGTGAATCTATACTCTCTTTTTCCAGATCTGAAAACTTAACTTTTTCAAAGTGCATAACAGAAGTATTTAACCCATGGAGTAACTGGGGTTATTATATGAATACATGAGTTCACATGTGATAATGTACATAATACTCTTAGGACATTGCTTAGAACTTTGTAACTAAGTAATATGGAGTAGTAACTGCTATTGTTATCATTATTATTAAAATTAGCCGTGCATATCACTATTCAGCTAATCATTCTTAGCCACTCACCACTTTGCTTTTCTCACTTCTCAATCTGGTATTTCTCTGATCTCATCATCTCTTGTGTACATGGACATGCACACAGAGTGTTTGATAGTTTTAAATGTTTTAATCTCATTTTAGTATATAAAGCCCTAGAATACAAGGATTCTAAGGATAAGGGAAAAGGATAAAGGACAGGGATTCAAATATATTTTGATACAGTTATCAAATTTTACAAGAAATTACTGAAGTAAATATAGAGTGCATGAATGAAGCTGCAGTGAAAAATCAAACAGATGCGTCTCTTCCTAGGACTCTACTGGAAGTACACTGCTTAAAGGGGAATGTATTTTCAGGACCCCTCTAGTGTTAGATGTGATTCAATCCACAGTATAAAAACATAATGCCCAGTAGTACGGAAAGCACATTTTTTTTTAGAAAAGTAGCTAAGGAAATTCAGAAAGCTAAATAAGTACAGACGAGCAGTTGTAACATGAATCAAATTTTAAGAGAAAGGAAAAGAAAAAGGCTTTCAAAATCTAGCATTTCCTGGGGCTGGCTGGGCAGTACAGCAGTTAAGTTCGTACATTCCACTTCTTAGCGGCCAGGGGTTCACCGGTTGGATCCTGCGTGCGGACATGGCATAGCTTGGCAAGCCATGCTGTGGTAGGCATCCCACATAAAGTAGAGGAAGATGGGCACGGATGTTAGCTCAGGGCCAGTCTTCCTCAGCAAAAAGAGGAGGATTGGCAGCAGATGTTAGCTCAGGGCTAATCTTCCTCAAAAAAAAATCTAGCATTTCTTGGTCAATGTTTTATCATAGGTAAGCTTTTAATATACAGACATACGTTTTTTTCTTCTGAGTCACCTTTGCATCAGAGAAGAACCAGATGCCGGTGAAATCAAGAAGACATAAAAAGTGCCTTGCACTGTTTCCTTTATCAGTCTTCTTGAGGCAGTGGGAAGGTGGAAATGATAGTTAATTTTCTTTTTAAAAAAATGACAGTACTTCTAGCTAAGTAGAACGTTGTGAAATTAATAATCATGCATATTCAAGACATATAAATCTGCTCTATAGGAAACTGTAATTCTCTACTTGGACATTTTCCTAGGGTTCTTGTTTATTTTTAAATAAAAACAAAAATTAGGTTTGTTCTAAAAAGGTGCATGGCATGCATCAACATATAAATGTTAATCTGTAATTTACTATTTAGTTACTTTGTTTTCTTAATTATTTCCTAGTGGTATCAAGCAGAATTCACATACATATACACAGAAAATAATACTTTTTCTCACAATATTTAGTAAAATATGTTCTTTTTTTTTCAAAATATCTTTGAACTCAAAAGAATATTTTTCAGGTTTTAGAGATAAATATTACCAACTTCCCAGATAAAAAACCATCACTATAATTTTTATTAGAACAACTACTCCACTGAGAGCTAAGATTGAGCTTTAATAATCCACTATTTTGAAATATTTTCATTTCTAAATAACTAAATCTCTATTTTGCTTAATTTGTGGCCTTGCATAAAATATCTTCACAATTTACTTATTATAAAAAATAGCTGTCACACTAGCTCAAAAATACTCAGATACTAGTTCACTTTATCACACACACATATACCATCTTGTAAATAAATGCAGCAGTTTATTACGCAACTCAGACAATGCCTAGCATTTCCTCATTATTTTTTGTAAATAGTGCACTATAATAAATAATACTTGTGGTAAAATATATGTGGCTATATCGAATATATATGTAGTATATATTAAGTATATATGATGTAGTTATGTAATGTAGTCATAGATATACACTTGGTTTTTTATCTTAGTCATAGTTGAAAGGAATGCAACTGAATAAAATATTTTGCTTTGTGTATTTTTTCGTCACAAATCTTAGTTTAAAAGACCATCCAAACTGAGACTAGTAAAATAACCTAAAAGAGAATTCCAATTTAATAGGGTACTTGGTTTTGCATTTTTATTTCCTTTTAAAGGCACATTTTATGCATTTCTTCTTTTAAACACAACTATTCAAATATAAAGAGTAAATTTATAGAAGATGACTTAGTTTATGTGAGTTCTTCCTTATATTCTGTAAAGTGTTTGAAGAACTTTGTTTCTATGAAAAATAATATTAACATAAAAGCTTTCATACTGGAGTAAAAAACTTGAAGTAGAAATAAGCACATAATCTGGACAAAAATATTTCATATAAAATATACAACTATCAAACTATATAATCAATACTTGACAGAAAATATTTTTGTCCCAATGTTATCTACAACATGAATCACAAAATTTTTCTAATTGTTCAATATGACTTTTGACTTTACTTTTTTGTAACTTTTGCCTTTGAAAAGTTTTAGTTTAATATAATGCAATTTATTAATTAAAAAAATTCAATTTATATTGTTTTCAATATCTATATATTTACTGTGGGTTTACTAATTTTTTTGAGTACAGATTAATTGCTAACAGAATATTAATTTGACAACTATGCATATCATATTAGAGTTAAAACTGCATTTTGAAACACTTTCATTTAATCACGGCATATTTTGTGCTCATGTGTGATTGCTGTTTCCTTGTTTATATTTGTTTTAATTAACTGTACCTTTACTCTTTTCTTTGGTTGTCTTTAGACATTTTCTTATGGAATCAAATTTGGCATTCGCTTTCACTTCACTTTTCCCTCATTTTTCTTAAATTTGCTAAATTACGCATTTTTAAAAAATCTTTTCATATGCCATTGATTTGGTGTATATAATTCTTGTTTATATTTTGGTAGCATTTATTTTCCTTTTCAATTTATGGAAATATTTTTTTAAATTAAAAATGGAACAACATCTACTCAGAGCATTATCTTTATTAAAAAGTAATAATAGTTGCTAATATTCTTGAATATTTAATATGCATCATAGTCTGTTTGTTATAGCATTAATTCAACTGATCTTGATAAAGACCCTATGAAAGGATTACTATTATACTCTCATGTTACAGATGTTGTAACTGAAACACGGAGCAAGCAAGCATTTTAAAGAAAAATTTATATCCTTCCTCTAAGGGTGAATTATTGTCATGGGATAAAATATGAAACACAGACCAAGGCCTCTTTGACTTCATACCATTTTCTCTCTGTTCCAGCCACAGATACCATTTTTGTTTTTGCTGTTTCTAGAAAATACCTTGCATATTTTTGCCTTAGATATTTTGCATGTGTTATTCCTTCTGCTTAGAACGCTTGTACCAGAATTTTTATTTTGTAGATGGCTCCTCCTTATCAGAGAATTCTTCCTGTTTGTCCAAGAAAAAGTAAGTCCCCTTTCTTCTACTCTAGGCGGTGCGATGATGTCATTAAATCCATTTGGTGATAGACAGCCAGATTTGAATCCTAATTCTGAAATTTAGTAACTGTGAAATCTTAATATAGTAAGCTACCTTTTTGTTTCTTATTTTCTTTATCTATAAACTGTAGCTAATAATTGAATCCAACAGATCAGAATGTTTTAAAGATTAAGTACAGTAAAGCACTTGGAAGATGGCTTGGCACAAAGGAAGCATTTGGAATTTTATCAAGATGTGTATTTTATCAGTGAGACATATTCTTTAATGTGCAGAATGTCTTCTCCAGTATTTTTATATCTAGGAGAAAGTACCTGGAGTAGAAAGATGCTAGAGATTTGAGATCTATTTTCAATTTTATTGAAAAATAGAGTTTTCCTCTATAAAATGGAACATGAAGATTTCTAATTTTCGAATCCATTAAGTTATTATAAAATTAAAATTTCACTGACTATGAAATTTCACTGTTTTAAAAATATAGGAGAAATAGAGGCATGAAATAACCAGACACCATATTTTCTTTAGCCTTAAATATATTTAATGTAGCTCTAATATTTTATGGTTATTTTCTTTTCCATATTTTACTAGTTCAGGAACTAATAAATAACGACATATCAGACTGAAAATACTTCGAAGACTCTTTGGCCTCTTTAGCATTTAAAATGAAGGCTTCTGATATAATTAATTATCCCTTCCAAAACTTCTTCTAAAGTAGGTTATAATGTCTGGCGGACAATAGCTTATACTACACAAGAGAATATTTGCATCGGTAACTTCAGTCACATCTTCAATTAATTCATGGTTATACAGATTGCTGTAACGTATACTTTCATAGGAGGGGAAATTTTCATCATGGATTTTAATCTATTGACATCTTTGCCCCCGACTTCCTTAGTGATTTCCAGGTTGTAACTGTTTTTCTAAAGTAGAAGTCAATTATACTATATAGTCCTTTGTAACTCAATTATTTAAAAATCTCTGCAGATATTTTAGCTATACAGAAACATCCCATCTATTGATGCAAAACTATGCCTTGCCATGATTAAATTTTTATTCTTTCAAATATAAAGCACTTAAGTTTTGTAAATGACTTATTTTCAGTAGCTTAGCAAATGGATCAAATAGTTTAAACATTGATTATAACAAGTAATTGCATGATGAGGAATTGTTAAATAATTATCGTAGTCTACTTCAAAAAAATTTTACAGATGAAGTACATAATAAGTTACCAATTAAGAATTTACTCTTCATGAATTCATTGTTTAAAGAATTGCTATGTTTTATTCATTAAAAAGATAAAAATGTTGAGAAATTATCTGAAGAATTAAAAACATTCAAATGTTAAACTGTTACATTTCTGTAAAATGTATTTTGGAAACTAGAAATACCTCCAATTGGTTGATGAAGGCATATATCTCATTTCACCATAGCTATAGAGTTTTTATTGGCTATAAATATGACAAGAAGCTAATAAAGGGAAGACATACAATGCAACAAAGAAATGAATACATAAAGCATTGAGTTACAGGATGTACTCATAGTTGAATTGAGTTTGCTCACCCACATGCACTGGAAAAATAAACATTATAGCAGATGGAT
Organism: Equus quagga; assembly: GCF_021613505.1. Lineage (NCBI taxonomy): Eukaryota > Metazoa > Chordata > Mammalia > Perissodactyla > Equidae > Equus > Equus quagga. The sequence continues at coordinate 39,146,474 of NC_060272.1, read as the reverse complement.
TGAAGTTGAAGATTATTTAAAGAATAGATATTGATACCGACCCTGATATCAATTTCCCCACATTAAACCCAGCATATATGAGGTTAAAACCAAAACACTCATTCCCTGCTTACTCTCTGGCTTCCTGGCTCCAGAATCCACTATCCTCCATGGAGACAGACACCATCAAGGACAAGCACCTGTACTATTCTCCTCCCCACAAAGAGATACAGACTGGTGGGAAAGCTGCTGACCAGCAAGGTCACAGGCTTCCTCCTCTCTGCAAGTGTCTCAAGGCCAAAGACAGGCTGGTGGGAAAGCTCCGACCAGCAAGGCCATATGCTCCCCCTCCCCTACCTAAAGCACCAAATAAAAACCCTTCCTTTTAGCTTTTCAGGGAGTTTGGGATTCCAGTGTTAGCTGCCCTCTCTCCTTGCTCAGCGCTGTGCAAAAATAAAATTCCTACTTTCTTCCACCACACCCAGTGTCAGAGATTGGCTTGCTGCGCAACGGGTGAACAAACTCACTTCAGGTTCAGTAAAAATATGGCAATAAAAATGTTCCTATTGGGCAATGCAGTCCACCATGTTTTATGAAACTATATGCCATTAAAGACCTTGGTTAACATATTTAACTCAGAGTAGCATATATGTACTAAAAACATGGTGTATACAAATATACTCACTACTGTGAGATGAAAGAAAAAATAAAACACTATTTTAATGTTAGAGCATTTAAAAATCTAGTACAATGACAAGACAAACCCATATATAAGTATAAATTATACCAGAATATGGTATCTTGATTATGAAAATTTAAGAGGAGTAAAATATATCATGACTATTCAACACATCAAAGTAAAGAGAGAAAACATCTTTATGAAGAGTAAGACAAGCTCCTTGGGGAAGTGATTGTTTAGGTAGGCTGTTAAGTACAAAGATAACTTTTACAGGCACATATTTAAGAGGAAACGCCTTTCAGAAAATGAACCTGGAATGAGATTCGTAACTACAAGTGTGTTCAACAATAAATAAATCATATACATGTTTTGAGTGCTGTGTGTACGTAGTAAAAGACGAGAGCAAAATGTAGGATGGGACCATATTGTAGAGAAACAATTGTTTCTAAGGTTAGAAATGCTGACTAAAATAACTGGTGGAGGTGATCCATTATGAGTTGATTATAAGTTGTAGATCAAAGAAGCACGGTTTGAACTGTTTCAAGGTAATGAATCTCACCACGTGATAGATGGAGATGCGGGAAGAGGCAAGAACAGTTAGCAGGTTCAATAACAAGATGGTACAGAGAAAGTGGAAAGGAGCGGATAGAGTTGAAATGTAAGACAGGTTAGATATTTTAAGGCTGTGCAGTGGGTTAAAATTAGGAGGTGGGTGACAGACAGGGATCATGTTTTTAATACAGTTGCTTAATGCTATAGAAGTGCAATCATGGAATAAGAAAATTCAGAGGGAACTTGTATTGATAAAAAAAGATGTTAAATTTAGTTTAAAATTCATTTAGCTTTAATTTGTGGTAGAAGATGATGGAGTCAAGGGTTAAGATCATGGTTAAATGATGTTAGAGGAAACAGTGTGGAAGAAAAACTTTGAGAAATGTGTTTAACATCCACTTCTCTAATGCCCACTACAGATATCTCAACGTGTTCTGACAGTGATAAGGGTGAAGAAGAGCAGTTGAGGTAGCAGGCCGCCACAAGCACTATAGTTCTAGTTCAGGAGATGCTTTGTTTTATTTTCCAAGCCTAAGAATCCATCTATGAAACTGGGGTGGTAGGTACAGTGGGCGAGTCAACTGATTATTTGCACTGACAACAGCCATTACAATGGGAAAAATGACAAGCATGCACTGTATGCAAGGATTGATCAAGGACAAAGACTTTCAAAGGTTAAAGCTCAGGAGATAAATTTATTCTTGGTCCTTACTTCACACTTAGCACTCTTCCCTTAGCAATATCACCCACTCCCTTTGTGTCAGTCATTACCTCTGCAGAGATGACTCTCTTTCTAATCCAACCTATTGCTCAGCTCCAAACATGCGTTTTCTACTTATACTTGGATTGGAGGCATTGTTGTTAGATCATCAGAATTTCAAACTGTTGGTGGGTCTGTGAAGGGCTGTGAAGGTGCAGACATTTAGAATTTGCTGCTGGGTTAACTAGCATTTTTTAAATGTACAGTTTTTTGACTGCCTTATCTCTATGTAATGGAAAACAATGGGGTGAATGAAATGTAATAGTGAGTTTGTCTTAACTGTATCTTCAAAATAAGTAAAATTAAGCAAAATAAAATCTAAGAAATACAGGGCCTATGCCAAAAGTAGGGAAAAAAAATATGGTGATAGTTGGAGGAAAAGAACTGTTAAGCTAAATAATAGAATCTAGCTCAAATGGAAAGTCAACCTATATTTCTACATAGTACTGATCCTAAAAGCATCATGTGGATTATACGCACTTAGGGAAAATATCAACATTAGTGCCATTAATGAGAAGAGACTCTGCAGGCAGCAAAGAAGGTTGACTAGGATGACACTCCATTCCCTGTGCTGTAAGGACATGATAAGAGAAGAAATCCAAAAGTATATGCTTATTATAGTCCAGGGATGAGAAGCAACTTGCAACTGCCCAAAGTACTGGCTGGAGTCTGTGAAGGAGTAAAGAGCAGAAACACAGTTAGACAGCAGTTCTGCCACGAATATTTCCTCCATCACTAGGTTCCACCAGCACTAGTATTTGTGGTACTTGAGCAGGCTCAAATCTATTCCCTCCTAAGAGCCTCTAAACTTGCTATTTACCTCTGCCTGATAGCTTCATTTGTCCTGATTCTTCCTGAGCAGAATTTTCATCAATTAAGTCTCAGCCTAATTTGCATCTATTAAGAAAGACTTTCCCTGACTACAGTATCTAAAATAGCATATAATGTCTTATTTTCCTAATAAAACAACACCTCTTTCACAAAAATATTATTTGTTTTATTATTTATTTATATCTTCTCTCCCTGCCTCACCTCTCCTCCTTGTCACCAGCTAAAGTACAAGCCCTACAATAGCAGGAAACTTGCACAACTTACTCCTTACTGTATTTCTAATAAGTGTGAGAGAGCAGGGATTTTATTTGCCTTTTTCACTGTTGGATTCAGTGAACAGGTAAGTGTCTGGCATTTAAGAAACTCTTAAGAATATTATTTGAATGAATGAATAAATTAATTAATTACTAACTAGAACAATGATAGACAAAAGTAGCCACATAAATATTTATTAAATGAGTGAATGAATCCCCATGAGTGTCTAAATGTAGGGCACAGGAGGAAGAAAAGTCACAGAGAAGCAGCTATCAGACGGGTAGGAAGAAAAACAGGAGATGGCAGCATTTGGAAAAAATCTTTAGAAAAGAGAGAGTTGCCAATACTGCAGAAGACAAGATAAGAGCTCAAGCTAATCTATCGGATTTGCCAATTAAAAGTCCATTTTGAGACAGAAATTTTGTTAAAATGCCAAGTGATGGAAATTTGATACTTACACTGCAGATATAAACACAAAAATAACCCAATTTTTTTCCTGTGCTACTGGTCCATCTCCCCCAATCCTTGTCAGGACGGATCCTTACCCATTACACTAAATCAAACACGGGAACGCAAATGAAAAAGAATATCAAGAGGATAGTAGCTTCTTTTAACCTTTTATGAGCCTACTTTTTGCAATTAACTTCTTTTTTCCTGCAATGAACTTTTTAAATCACTAAGGATAAAAAGATGAACGATACATTTAAAGTTCCTCCTTACAGAGGACTGACATTTCAGTAGGCAGCAGGAATTAAATAATTACATAGATAAGTAGTACATGTGGGAAGGGTTAAAAAGGAGAGGTCGAGGGTATTGTGAGCATTTCTTAGAGATTAGCCCTGAGTTGGGTTGGAATGGAAGACTTCTCTGAGAAGGTCATATTTCAACTAAACTTTGAATGAAGAGTAGAAATTACCTATGCAAAGGGGGAGAGAAGGATTCAATCATTCAGAGGCCATAACTATGCAAAAGCTTGAAATACAAAGATACGCAGTCATCTGAGAGCTGAAAGAAAGCCCAGAGCACAGTGAGCAGGATGGAGAGAAGCATGGGATGTATTTGAAGATGTAGGCAACAGCCAGAGATTATGCAAGGCTTTACAGACCATGTTAGGAATTGTAGTATTTATCCTAAGAGCAATGCAAAAATACTAAGGACAAGTTCGCATTTTAAAAGTTAAAGCTTACTGCAATGAGGAGAATTATTGGGAGTTAGAACAAATGTTAACAAGGTAAGATCTTTAAGTCAGGAGAACAATAATTCCTGGTTTGTCAGGGACAGTCACTCCTTGTTTATGTCAGTTATCTTTGTGTAATTACTTATGTCAGCCTTTTCATGTTGAAAAGTGTCCCAATTTGAAAAATGAATTATAATAGCCAATATAAGAAGACTTTGTGCTTGTCAGGAATTAGTGATTGAAGATGACATCAAGTGGATGAATTTGAGGCATATTTAGATGTTGAATGTCAGGATTTGACAGGAATATAGGAATGAGAGAAAAAGATAAGTCAAGGATGATGTCAAGGATTCTAGCTTGCACAACCGGCAGAGGGCGGTTCCAGTCTCCAAAACACTGGGAGAGGGTGCACTTTTAATGCTAGGAGCATTAGGAGTAGGAAAGGAGAGAGGCATGGAACATGAATTGCATTTTTGACACATTGAGCTTTAATCATCTATGAGACATCCTATGGGAAATATAAAGTAGATAGAAAAATGGACCTGGGTCTTCGCTTACAATTCTGAACTGAATTTCTAAATGGTAATTGAAAATGAAGCACAGATGAAGTCCCTGTGGGAGAGGTAACTGGCTAAGAAAAAGGCCAAAGACTGGTAGTAAAACATATATCAGTGGCAAGAAGGAAGGTAAGCTATCAAAGGATATCAAAAGAAGATGAAAAGGGAAAAGAAAAATGGAAGAATATGATATTGGACAATCCTATGGAAAAGACTATTTTGAGAGAAAATACTGAAAAATTGGACCTAATTTTTCTAAGATGTTATATATGATGAGGCTCAGTGGACTTAACTACCTGGGTAAGGTCTAAGGAAGTCTTTGACATCTTTACATGCAAATGAAATGTGTATCATATACGAAGAAAAATAAACCCCATGAAACAATCATACCTTTAATCTTCATTAAATATGCTTTTGTGAACATGATCTGCCATTACATATTGTCTACTCCTTTGCTAATTTTGTTGTCATTTCGCATCTACTAGTTCAGGAGGTATTATTCTAAATAATATTTTCAGCTATTTCAATAATACGATATAATCCTTATCCGATTTCCTTATCATGTCATTACTGCATGGTCGATCTTCAGCTATGGGCAACCACACTGACTACTTTCCCTGCATTACTAAATGTTACATGACAAAATCACAAAATCTTGCTAGTACAATAGTCCATTCGCCAAATATTTAATGTGCCAGGCATTTGTTACGTGCCAGACACTATGATATACAACAAGGGCACTAGAATACGAGCAGATGTACAGATGGAACTCTCTTCTAAGGGTGAGTACATTTGGCTTAATATTTGTGAGCTTGCTAGATACTTGACTTCTTGTAGACTAAAACGTATAACTCCTGATATAACTAAAAACTTCATTGCTGCATAAGAACAGACACTTGCTTTATTCATTAAAAAATATGTGATTCACATAGGTTATAGGAAGTTGGGAAAAACTGCTTATCTTTTTGGACTATTCATTGATATCTGGGATAATCAGGTTATGAAAGAACTCAAACAATCAGAAATTAGCAATGCCCTGCAAGAATTCAGAAAATAATTTGCACTGATACTTAAATAATATTTTCTTAAATGTTAAAAAATTAAATTGCTAATGATTACAGATAAATAATAAAACAGTAAGTAGTCTTACAATCATTGCAAAAAAAAAAAAAAAAGGACCATGAGTAGAATTGGGAGAAAATATAGCAGAATGCAACTCTTATACACACACTCTTTCACCCAATGCCAAATAAACTAAACCAAGTAAAACAGAAAATTACCAAATAAGCAAGAGAGGTTAAAATCTCCTGCTATAATCTTTAAAAATGGTGGTCAAGATCAGCTTCTACTTCTTGCAATACAGCTAACTAAATATCTTGAAAGGAACTGTGATTCAACATACTTAGAAGTGACTGATAAAATATGTTTTTAAAAATTCCCTAATAAACACAGCTGAGTTCACAAAAAAAGTGGAGAAAATATGCAGTAGACAAGAACAACAAAGATGTAAGAGATAGTAAAAACCAGAGTGGTAAGTTACTGCTAATGCTATGGCTGCTTGTGTAATTAAACAAGAAACTTGGGTTTCAATGGCCATATGGGGAGACTAGAGTCTTGGAATCATGCAGAGTATTGGGACTGAGGCTAAACTCCCAGTGAAAGTTTATGGAAGAAAGAACACATCCACTGGCAGAATAATAAGAAAAGGAAAATTGCCTAAGCTAAGATTTGAGTGAAAATAAAGCAAACTTGAGTTCTAACACAGGCATATTCTGCAGAACATCTCCCCACTTGGTATTTTCTTTAGAAGAATATCTCCGGGTTTTTAATATCCAATTTTCCTATGAAGAGTATGTCTCACTACAATGCGTTTCAGCCAGTACTTATAGAAAAAATATATGTACATTCGTAAAACTCACTACAACATTATAAATGAGAATGTGGGAAAAATCTCAATTTACATTTCAAATGCAATTTGTAGGATCTCAAAATCAAATGATAATGTTTGGAAAAATAATTCAAGTATCAACAAAGGTGATGGAGATAAAACGTACATAGGTGGCACTAAGAGAGGACGTGTTACTGTAGACAAAGGAATTGTTTAACAATTACATGAACTGATTGCTAATCAGGTAGGAATTGTTGCAAAATAGTTTTGCCCTGATATAATCACTTATTTCTTACATATAGGCATTTAACTCTGGTTCAGTTTTGCTATTCAGAAATCTCTTACGGAGTCTTGCATTGACATGTCAAATATTATATTTTTCCTTTTTAAAGAATGCAGGGCCAGCCCCATAGCATAGTGGTTAAGTTTGCATGTCCCACTTTGGTGGCCTGGGATTCACCGGTTTGGATCCCAAGGTGCAGACCCACTCACCGCTTGTCAAGCCATGCTGTGACAGGAGTCCCACATATAAAGTAGAGGAAGATGGGCATGGATGTTAGCTCAGGTCCAGTCTTTCACAGCAAAAAGAGAATGATTGGCAGCAGATGTTAGCTGAGGGCTAATCTTCCTCAGAAAACAAAAGAATAATGTAAAATCATGGAACCACATAGATGAACCTCAAAAACATTACACTGAGGGAAACATCTTATATAAAAACACATAATGCATAATCCCAAGTCTATGAAGTCCGGAGCAAGCAAAATTAATCACTGTGCTGCAAAAAGTAAGAAAAGCTATTGCTTCCCAAAGTGTGAGGGCAGAAATTGACAAGAAGAGGTACAAAGAAATTTTCTGATGTGATGATAATTATCTACATCTTGATAGTAGTTTGGGTTACAAGCGTCTGTATTTCTAAAAACATTAAATAGTATACTTAGATTTCTGCACTTTATTTTATGTAGGTTTTACCTAAAAGGATCATTAAAAATATCGAACTCTAGCTAACTCTGGCATGCTAATATGTCTATGGTTGAATTGTAGTGATGTATGCAACTTATTTTGAAATTAATTAGAATAAAAGATGAATGGATGGATGGATGGATGGATGGATGGATGAATGGATGAATGGGTGAATGGATGGATGGATGAATGGATGGATGTATGGATGGATGAATGTACAGAAAGATGATAAAGCAAATAGAGTAAAATGGATATTGTCAAATCTTAGTGGTAGAATATCGGTGTTCACAGAACATTTCACTTTTCTGTAAATTTGGAAAAGTCATTATAAAATGCTGAAAAATGTTAACCCCTTTCACGCAGAAATTCTGGTTTAAAGAACTGGATGATTGCTTTAGATAGGGATGTCTATATGTATATGCTACTTGTGTTGTCTAGGAAACCCAAATTTTGAAAATTAACTTAAATTAGGCCTGAGTAGGTAGGAGACACAGGATTCCTAATAGAGCCAAACCTGTATGCTTAACTGCATGGTTGCACTTTAAATCAAAATTAAACTTCTGATAAAATTTGCAGAACATGGACTCAGAGGCAAACAAACAAGAGAAAGACAGAGAGAGAAAGAAAGGAAATACAAATCAAATGGAAGAAGAGGGAGCAGAAACAGCAGGAAAAGACACCTCCCTCAACTTCATATAACGGGATTTTTCGTATACAGAATATAAAATTAGTCAAGTCCATCTAGTTAAAGATATTCTGTAGACAAGTTCTCTTCCTTCTAGAAAATATTATTAGTCTATTCACCTGGAAGTCTAGTCACAAGGAGGTTAAATTACGTCTCTTGACTACTTCCCTTTCCTGTGGGTAGGGCTGAGTGTGGAATAAGGGGAAGTGACTGAGAAAAAGAGTGAAGACAGCAAGCCCATTGCCATAACACCTAAGGCCCCAAAACCAAACTATACAATAAAAGATGAAAATAAGTGAATTAAATTTCCAACTGAAATATCTAGAAAAAGGACATAAAATGAACGAAAATACATAGTGGAAGAAAATAATAAAGATAAAAGCAGAATTTGGTGGGGTTAAAACAGTTAATAGTAAATTAAAATGCTCAATATTGAAAAAAATTCAATAAAAGTAAAGCTGCTAAATAACCTTAAACACAAAAAATTGATAAAGCAAAATTAGACCAAATAAGAGGTGACAAGAAGAAAATAACTGTTAAGTTAGGAAAAAATAAAAAATATCATAACAGACAACTTTCAAAACTCTGTGGAAGTAAATTTTAAAATACATGAAATGTCAAATTTCCTTGGAAAATAAAATTTTTACTAGAAAAGAAAGCTTAAACAACTACATTTTCTCAGAAGAAATGGAGAAAATTAATAAAAGACTACACCACGAAAAAATACCAAATCCTGTTGGTTTTGTAGGGGAACTCTCTTAAATCATTAAAATCTGCATCATTCTAATGTGACACAAATTGTTTTAGGGAATTAAAAGAAAGGGAAAACTTTCAACATGTGTCCACAAAACACAAAATTTATACTTAAACCTGTTAAAGATGGTACAGAAAAGAAAGCATTAGAAATATCTGTAGTAAATATCAATACAAAAATCCAAATAAAATAATAGCAAATAAAATTCTATTATACATTAAGGAATTATACCATGGCCAAGTGAATTTTGTTCCAACACAAAAGTGGTTGGTTACTGTACCTTCTACTAATATAATTTACTAGATTAATATATCATTGGAGAAAAATCATATAATCATCTACATAGGTCCCAATAAAGCCTTTGACATAAATAAGTCAACAATCTTAAAGTATGAATTGATGGATATTTTCTTAACACCATAAAATATTTACAACTTAGTATTAAAGCCAGCAGATTATTCAATGGGGAAACAATAAAGTCACTCCTGTGATGTCAGGAATAAAGGATGACCACTATCTCTACTACAAAGTAACATTGTATTGGAGAAATCAGAAAATGCAATTTGGCAAAAGAAAATAAATAATGATGCAAGACTTGTGAAAAAATAAAATTATCTCTATGACTACATTACATAATAAAATTATATTGATAAATTAAGAAAAAAAGGACAAAAATAGGTATAAAATGTGCAAAAGACATGAAAAGGCAATACAGAAAAAAGAGATACAAATTGCACTAAAATTTTTGAGAAGAATTTATATTTCCTTATAAAAGAATTGCAAATTTAAATTACATTGCCATATCTTTATTTCCTATAACTTTGACAAAAATTCAAAAGTTGACAACATAGACTATTGGTAAGTCTGTGTTTAGACTAACCCATCCACACACTGCTTGTGGGACTGCCAAATGTTACACCTATGAAAGAGAATTTGCCTATACGTAACAAAATTACATGTGCATTTATGCTTAAACATAACTACCTTACTTCAAGAATATATATCTCCACACATATGAAAAAGGATGTGTGAAGTTATTTATTCCATCCCCATTTACCAAAAGAAAGTCAAGGTACAAAAGAGTATTACATACAATATTATAGATTTTAAGTAGAAAAAATAAGAGATGTATGTGTATATACTTGTTGAGGTGTGTGTATATATGTGTGGGGTGTGTGTGTATATTTGCTTGTTTAATATAGAAAATATCAACCAATATTAATGAAATGGTTTTCTATATGGGATAATGAGAACAATCTGAAGGACAGTGATAGAAATAAGTCTTCTCTGTGTATGCTTTTTGATTTTTTGTTAGGAAGATTAGCCATGAGCTAACATCTGCTGCAAATCCTCCTCTTTTTGCTGAGGAAGATTGGCCCTGAGCTAACAAGCATGTCTATCTTCCTCTACTTTATATGTGAGATGCATGCCACAGCATGGCTTGATACACACTGCATATGTCCGCACCTGGGATCTGAACCAGTGAACCCCAGGACCATGGAAGCGGAGCACAAAAACTTAACCACTGCAGCACCAGGTCAGCCCCCAACTTTTCTGTGCATACTTTGTTAATAATCAGAAATTAAGTCTAAGAAAAAACACAAATGCTAAATTTTAAGGTAAACAAAAATGATAGAACCTTACTGTATATTAACATCATAATCACATATTAAAAACAATGAATTCCAGAACTTTTAAACAGAGAACTCTAACTGCATACTTGTTTGGGTTACATTCTGAGGACTTTTATTTTTATTTTATTTATTTTATTTTTTATATATATATATTATTTATTTATTTATTTTTTAATTTTTATTTTTTTGGACGTACATCATATTTCGAATTCTGTATACATTACATCATGTTCACCATCCGAACACTAATTATAGTGCATCCCCTCACATGTGACCCTAATCACCCCTTTTCCCCTCCCCCCTCCTCCCTTCCCCCTTCCCCAATGGTAACCACCAGTCCAATCTCCAATGCTGTGTTTTTTTTTTTTGTTGTTGTTTTTATCTTCTACTTATGAGTGAGATCATACGGTATTTGACTTTCTCCCTCTGACTTACTTCACTCAGCATAATACCCTCAAGGTCCATCCATGTTGTCACAAATGGCTGGATTTCGTCATTTCTTATGGCTGAGTAGTAGCCCATCCATTGTGTATAAATACCACATCTTCTTTATCCATTCGTCCCTTGATGGGCACCTAGGTTGCTTCCAAGTCTTGGCTATTGTGTATAATGCCGCAATGAACATGGGGTGCAAGTATCTTTATGCCTTTGTGTTTTCAAGGTCTTTGGATAAATACCCAGCAGTGGAATAGCTGGATCATATGGTGGATCTATCCTTAATTTTCTGAGGATACTCCAAACTGCTTTCCATAGTGGCTGCACCAGTTTGCACTGCCACCAGCAGTGAACAAGGGTTCCCTTCTCTCCACACCCTCTCCAACATTTGTTGTTTCCTGTCCTGTTAATTATAGCCATTCTGACCGGAGTGAGGTGATACCTCATTGTAATTTTGATTTGCATTTCCCTGATAGCTCATGATGTTGAGCATCTTTTCATATGCCTGTTGGCCATCTGTATATCTTCTTTGGAGAAATCTCTGTTCAGATCTTTTTCTAATTGGATTGTCGGTTTTTTTGTTGTTGAGCTGTATGAGTTCTTTGTATATTTTGGATATTAACCCCTTATCTGATATATGGTTTGCAAATATCTTCTCCCAATTGTTAGGTTGTCTTTTCGTTTTGTTGACAGTTTCCTTTGCTGTGCAGAAGCTTTTTAGTTTGATGTAGTCCCATTTGTTCATTTTTTCTTTTGTTTCCCTTGCCTGGTCAGACATGGGACTTGAAAATATGCTGCTCAGACCAATGTCATAGAGCGTACTGCCTATGTTTTCTTCTAGAAGTCAAACTTTTAGAATTACACTTAATAATTTCAGTGTACTGAAGTCAACATTTTATATGGAATAGTTTCTTTAATACTCACAATCACTCTAGAATATATATACTGTTATTTAGCCCTACAAGTATAATTTTGTAGACAGGGCAATCAAGGTGTATAGTAGCATATGGGTTTGCTGCAGAATGAAAATTGGATCATATGGCTCCAGAGCCTGCACTATCTACATCTACACTGAACTGATGAGGACTACAGTAACGAATTACATGGGTAGCTAAGTAGGATAAGGTCAGTTTTCTTCCATAATTTCTAAATGACTTTATGTCCTTCTCATTCCTATGCTTTATTTTCCCTAAGACAATATTCTACTGTTTGAAATTTTTGATATGATCAATGCAATCTGTAAGAACATAGATATAAAAAATGAAAGAATGGTAATTCAAAAATATCAATAATAAAAATAAATAAAAATGGCAGACATGAAGACCTATGGGCTGTTATAAAGATGAATATTTGTTTCTGCATTTATTGTGTTCTATTATTTAATAAAAGTAAGAATTTGTTCAGTGTCTATTAAATTATAAACATTGTAGTAGTTAATAGAGTAACTAAGAAAAATTAATTTATATTACTAAAATTTTCAAGTCTGTAAATGAAAATCCTGCTTTTATTTTTTGAAAATCATTGCCTTGACTCATTTTGATAAAAAATTCCTAGAAAACTCATAAAAAGGGTATTTTTTCACATTTATACTATCTCAGTGTATATAACTTCTTCACAAACATTACTGAAAACTGTGAAATGGAAGAGTTTAAGAAAATAAGATAGACTTATAGAAAAGTCAAATAATCTTTAAAATTAAAGATTACCCAACTGTCACCAATCACAATTTTGGGAATTTAATCTATTTCTTATTGTATTTGCATTATATAATTTTAGATTACACATAGCATCACGTTTAAGGATGAGTATTATTTCCTCCTATTGTATATGTACCAGATGATGGGGATTTTTAGGCTGCTTAATTTTAAAACAGTTTATGATGAGGATTTTTAGGCTGCTTAATTTTAAAAGTTTATGATGAGGATTTTTAGGCTGGTTACTTTTCAAACTACAGATAAGAAGCAGGCTCCAAAGAGTGGAGTTTGTTTGCCCTTTGATCAGAGACAATTGCATTTGTAAAGGAAATCTTCATGCCTCCCTCTCTGGAATTTGTTTGCCCCTTGTTGGGAAAACATTTACATTTCTAAGGGAAACCTCTATCTGTGAAGATGCCTCCCTCTCTGAGCCAGGAGGAAGGGGGGATGGCCTTATCTTTGAAGACTGTTTGGCAACCTCATGTAACTGACCCCCCACCCCAAAATCCTCCTTTGTCTTTAGCTGAGGATAATATTTGAGCGGTGACTTCTGCCATTTACTCAATCTGGTTTGATTTGTGGGACCACCAAATGGCCAGACCAAACGGGCACCAATAAAGAGATAACTCACACACCTATGCCTTAAATATTGGCCCCAACCCTCAGTTCGGGGCAGCAGCAGGAGCTCTGACTGCCCGTGGGTCCTGTCCCCACGCACCAGCTCTGCCTGCCCATGGGCTCTGTCCCCATGCCAGCAGCAGCAGCAGCAGCAGCAGCAGCGGCAGCAGCAGAAGCTCCGACTGCCCATGGGTCCTGTCCCCATGCTATTCCACACTATTCTCTAAATAAAAGAGCACTACTGCCAGATCTTGAGAGTCTAAGAAATCTTTCTTTCGACTCCTCGGCTCACCGATCCCGCATCACCAGAGACAGCATTTAACACCGATGATAGTAAGCCTAATATATCATATGTTTTGAGAAGAAAGTATTCAGATTTTTTTCTTACTAGTCTCGTTTCTGAGTATTTATAAAGATATCACAGGGGCCAGCCCAGTGGCACAGCGGTTAAGTTCACACGTTCTGCTTTGCCAGTTCGGATCCTGAGTGCAGAAATGGCACCGCTTGTCCAGCCATGCTGTGGTAGGTGTCCCACATATAAAGTAGAGGAAGATGGGCATGGATGTTAGCTCAGGGCCAGTCCCTCAGCAAAAAAAAAAAAAGATATCACAGATACATTTTTTCTTAAGAAGGTGATTTTTAGTGATGATTATGTGAATATTTTTTAAGGGCATGCATTAATGCCTGTGATTTTCCTGATGCAAAAGTTGTTAGAGCTTTAAATAAAACAGCATTTTTTGTGACTTGCTATTTATTCCGTAAGGCAACATAAAAGGATGCAAGGAACACACTATAATGGGCCTCTTATGATTACTCTGCCCATTATACAGTGAATGCTTAAATATTTCTCCAAAGCAAATGCTTGCAGTTGGAATCCTGATGAGTTAAACATCCTTCATTATAATGAGCACTTACATATTTTCTTTTGTGTACAACTTCAAGGTAACCAAACTGCTGAATTTTATTTATGAGGAAAAAAAGGTAAAAAACAACAAAAAAAGTAAACATATTGTGTTCAAAGAAGATAATAAGTTTCACACAGCTGCTGTTTCACAAATTTGGAAAAGTTATTTCATGCCAAGGTCACTGCATACGAAATTATTGGCAGCTTTATCGAAACCCAGCACTTCTTGCACAAAAAAGCAGTAAATCTATCTAAGAGAGTGGTTGGGAAGCTAAAGCAGGGCTGCAACATCTGTCAAGCAGTTTATGCATCTGGCCTACAGAAGAGGTTTCCTGCTTTCAAAAAAGGCGGTTTACCAGACTATGTGGGCATAAAGACAGACTCTTAACAACATATCTTTAAATAGATGGCAAAGAAATTGAAAGTAAAGGTTTTTTTTATATCTTTTTTTTTCTACAACCCACTAAAATATATTTAGGGGAAAGATTCATCAGTAACTGAACACAATTGTACCCAAAGTGCTGATTAACGGGCCCTTTAACCTAAGAAGTGAGTCTGCATCTTAGGCTTGACACTCTAAGTAGTTCTGACTTGTGCTCATGAGAATATTTGAAAGGCATGCTTATCTAATATGTATATGAGATAATCTCCCCAAAACACACAGTAAGATAGAAGATTAAATTCATAGAGATCACAAAAGCAGAAAATAAAATGTTATGGGAAAATTAGCCCATCTTTATGTAAGGAAATTGGGAAAAGGTCATATTAACTATACTATTCAGTTTTAAAAATCAGTATAATCAGTACAGAATGGAAGAGGGCAGCTTTACAATCAGGGGAAATAAATGTTGATCATGAAGTCTTAACTGACTACAAGATCAATATATGGCATCAATTTGACCTTTTAAATATGTCTTCCATTAAAATATATTTAATAACAAAAGAAGAAGTAAATTCATTGTTCATACTATGCTTAGTATTCATTGCCACCCTTTAAGGGAAACGTTGACCAACTACTGGATATCCAGCAAAGCGTTAAAATATCTAAAGTTGTAGAATACAGAGAAGCACTAAGGCTAACATGGATATTTAACACAGAAAAGAGAGAAAACAATGGCGCATTGTTTCCATATTCAATATGTGGCAGGCTTTAAACTATGCATTCTAAGAGATAACTCAGAAAATCTCATCTATTTTTCTATTTAGAGGCATAGATCTAGTCTTGGGTGATAGGTAGCAATTTAAAGAAGCAAGAGGTAGAATAATAAGAGGGAAACTTGGGGGACGCATGGGAAAATGATTTAAGGTTGACAGGATTATGCGTGATGGTAAATGTTGCTTAGAGTTTAGGAAGCTTTAAAAAAAGATTAAAAATTTTTCAAAAAACATCACTGAAACTTTTAAAAGAAAACAAATGCAAGTCAGGATAGAAAGGTATCAGTGATGTTTACAGTTTTAAGGAAAATTGAGCAGATATTGAGAATAGTCTATTTTTTGGAATTGAACACCAGTAAAAAGCAAGATTTCAAATATAATTTATGAGTATCAAAAATAAAGACATTTTTTAATATAAAATACGTCTTTAAAAGTAAATCATTGGGTTTTCCCCTCAAAAAATAGAGGAATCCCACTTTAACCTGTCTCTTTTGCTGAAAACACTTTAAAACACCGGACAAAATGAAAAAAAGTAACCTCCTGGGGATTCTGAAAATATTCAAAAAAAGAGTGGATTGTGGAGAGAAGTCAAAACTCGCAGATCAGTGGGGGAGGGGTAAATTACTTTTTTTTTTTCCCCTGCTTTCTCTCATGACTTTGACCCAAAGTTGTTCCCAAATGCAGAAATGCAAGCAGCTGTGTTGTGGTGGCTAAGACTCCAGGAGAAACCCCATTTTTTGGCTATAGTAACCTGGAAAAGGGGTCCCTGTCAGGGGGAGAGCAAAGAAAGCATTCTGTAGAGAAGAGAGCTGGGTAAGGAAATTTCACAATTCTGTCTGCGAAATTATAGAAACCCCGTCTCACTCCTGAGTTGCACGTTTGCAGGGTCAATCCGAAACAGCGCAGCAAAAGCTTTGAGGACTGAAGTACAGTAAGAATACCATTCAACTCTCAGACTAATACCCGCATGATGCATTCATGCAACAAATTCAAAGTAGCATAGCACAGTCTTGGAGAGTAACACTATATTTGAACCACCACCCAGAGAAAATGAGATAGGACACGTGGTCAGAACCTGTAAATAAAACAAAACAAGAGCAACACTCTCCAAAAGATTTTAACAAGAACCAAGGTTTATGCAGTATACTTTTGAGAGTTAGGAAAATGTGACCAATTCTCAAGGGAGGAGACAACAGATCCCAACTATGAGAACTCAGAGGTCAGAATTAACAAAGACTTTAAAGCATGTACTAAATTATGTTCCATGAGGTAAAAAAATAAACACTTGAAATTAATGAAAGATAGAAACTATAAAAAAGAATCCTAAGGCAACTGAAAAAATAAAAATACAGCATCTTTAAAAAATTACTGGATGGAGTAAAGAATAAGATGGAAATTGAGAGAGGAAAAAGTTAGTAAACTGGATGGTAGATCATTAGAAATGATCTAATCTGAAGAATCGAGAAAAATAAACAAAAGATTGGAAACACAGATTCAGGGCCTGTTGGCATAGTATCAAAAGGATAAGACCAATGTCATTGCAGTTGCATAGAGTGTGAAGAAAAAAATGGGGTAGAAAAAGACTAGAAGACATAATGGTTGAAAATTATCCAAACTGATGCAAAGCATATATTTATATATTTACAGATTCAATAAGATCAGTCACTTGCAGAGTATGTATATATACACACATGCACCAATGCATATCCAATCATGCACCAGATTATGATATTTCAGTCAATGATGGATCACATATACAACAGTGGTCCTATAAGATTACTGCCATACGGCCTAGGTGTCTAGTAGGCTATACCATCTTGGTTTGTGTAAGTACACTCTGTACTGTTTGCATGACAAAATCACCTAATGACACATTTCTCAGAACGTATCCCTGATGTTAAGCGATGCAATACTATATAAGAAAACTGCAGATCAATATCACTCACAAAAAATAGACGTAAAATTTATCAATAAAATTTTAACAAATTGCATCCAGTAATATATATATAAATGATAAAAAAGTCACGAACAAGTAGGGTTTATCATATAAACGTAAGGTTGAATCAATATTTGAAAATCAATGAATGTAACACACCATATGAACAGATTAAAGAAGAACCATAAGACTATCTTAAGGGATGCAGAAAAAGTGTTTGCCAGACTTCAAAATCCATTCCCGATTAAAAACAAAACCCTCAGCTAATAGAAATAGAAGGAAATGTTCTTAATCTGATAATGATCATCTATAATAAACCTAGACCTAACACTGTACTTAATATTGAACAACTGAACGTCCAGAATATCAACAATCATAGTCATGTTTAACAATATACTGGAGGGTTTATCCAATGGAAGAAGGCAATAAATAACTAAATATATTTATTAGAAAAGAAGAAATAAAACTGCCTGCATCCACACATTATTACCTACAAAGAATATTCCAAAGAATCTACACAAAGCTACAAAAGCAGTAAGTCAGTTCTGCAAGGTAGCAGAATGCAGTTATTGTAGAAAAATATTTTTTTCTGTAGACTATCAATGAACAATTTGAAATCAAAATGTAAGAAAGAGTATCATTTACAATAGCACCAAAAAACTGAAACACATCTCTCCATTTGTTTAAATATTCTTGGGTTTCTTTCATCAGCATTTTATAGTTTTCAGCATAGAGATCATATACAAATTCTGAGTCCTGGTCAGTATCCCAAATTTTCTACCCTCAATGTCCTGAGTAACTAACAACTGGCTTCTCAGTTACTTGAACTGTTCTCCTCTCTTGATATTATCTGCACCCTACTTCCACCACTCACCCCATGGCTATGTCCTAGGTATTTCATTACCCAGAACTAAAGTAAACTTCAATATCTCAAATTAAAGTGTTCTACATTTTAGCCACGATTACCTATTTTGGCTGCTTACCACCAATGATACTCCATTTTCAGTAACTGTTTAACTATCCGGAACCCTCAATCAATCGATTCAGCTAGCAATCTGTATTGCCTGCCCTCTCCCCCTCCCCCATACCATCTTACTTAGATCCTCCTTGCACAGCTTAAATTTATTGTAATGCCTACTTCCAAAACCTTTGCCACTTTCTTGGTTGGTCATACTAGCTGGGTTAAAATCCTAAGACTATTAAATCCAAATTCCTGCCTAATATGTGCCTCTACTCATACAGTTAACTATGGCTGGAGAAATCCATAGTACTAGCTGTCACACGTTTTTCATGACTCCACTCAATAATCATGGGCTTTGAAAACATTACCCTAATATTCTAAGATGAATCTCTCCCATTTCCACATATAACTTTTTGACACCTAGCATATGTAATGGTTTGGATAATTTAGGTATTTCTCCTTTACCTGAGAAATCATTAAATTAAGGGCCTTTGCCTTATTCATCTCTGCTTATTCAACATTTACTCTGAAAATAGCAAAGTATCCATTTGATAAATGAAAAAAATGAATGTATGAAATAATGAATGTAGGAACGAATACACAAATGTCTAAAACTAAATCAATTATTTAAGACAGTAGTACAAAAACTAAAATGTACATTAGAATCACATGAATGGCCTGTTAAAACAGATTACTGGGCCCCACTCCCAGAATTTCTGATTCAGTGGGTCTGAGGTCAGCTCTTAAGAATTTACATTTCTAACAAGGTCCAAGGAATGGTGATGCTACTGGTTCATGGATCATATTTAGAGAATGATTTAAAAGAATTAATCCACTGGTGGTGAAAATATTAGATTGTAATGACATTATAATAAAAGTTTTAAATAAATGATTGTGTTAAAAATTGATTGTGGAGTTGATAATATCCTAAATCATTTAAAATAGGACATTCCTGAGAAGAAATGCAACCTATATATTCCTTAAAGCATGTACAGTTGAATGTTTTCAACCTTCTCTTGACCCATTAATGTTTTTTTCTTTTCAATTTTGAAATTCTAACAAAAGAAGAAAGTATAATATAATTAACAATATACGCTCTTCATCTGCATCGCTCACCAATTCTTAACATTTTACTTTTGTTCACAGTTGTTAACTTTTGCTCATTCTTTCCTTCTCCTTCTCTCCCTCTCTCTCATACTCTCCCTTTCCCAAGACATTTCCCAAGACAAAGAACGTTCCCTCTGTAACCACAAAGCTACACGGCCTCTGAAAAATCCAATACCGGCCCATGAATGCTATGTAATTTGCAGTCCATTTTCCAATTTCCCCAAGTGTATCAACTACTTTTTGAAAATATCCAATATAAATTATGGAAATATAAAGTTATTGTTTCCATAGAGAGAACCACTCTGAAGGCAAAAAGAAGCAGAATAACTTATGAATGGAGGCATTTTCCCCCAATTTGTTATAATTCAATAAATCTCAAACTATTTTACCCATTTTTACTTGGTCTCCTAAGCTTATTAACGTTACATCTGAATAAGAAAGGTTATGCTGTGAATGTTTCTTTTAATTATTTCTCATAATTGAAAGAGGAATATGACAAGATGAGATTAAGTGAGAAAAACTGATATTCATTAATAGAATAAAATGGTGAATATAGTCTATTGCCATGGCAAGATCAAATTTATCCCAAATACATTTTTGCTTTCCATACAATTACAATAACTTTAAGAGGCATTTTATATTCCAAAATATTATTATAAAAAGTAATTTTGAAAAGATATTCTAGTGCAGGTTAACCAAAAAATAAATAAAACTGGAAATACATTTCATCCAATGAAAAGCATTGACTTGACTTTGGACACTGCCAAAATTTAAATACCATCAAAGTAAAATCACAGAAAATGTGTCTTGAATATGTTTCTCTTTTCACAAAGCATGAGCGATTCACTAATAGTTCCGATTCATAGGTTCACACCTGTTCATATTTTATGGAGAGATGATCAATGATTAGTCAAATTTTAACAGCTGTCATGCTCCTGAAGAATGGTATAGAGAAGTTCAGCAATGCATATGAGATACCAGAAGGAAATATTTGTTGTACACATTACTGGTAAAAAGTAAAAAAATTACACAGCAACTTTTCTACGTTGACCTCACCATTTGACTTTTAATATGTAATAAAGGCATATTCATCTAAAATAATCCATTAGGAATTAACGTTCTCCAGGAAACCACCGTACATGGCCCTGTGATCATAAAAAATAATTATCATAGAAAAATTTGAAAGTAAAGTGAAAATAAAAAAGATGAAGAAAATAAGAAGCAGACACAATTCCAACAAATACAAGCAACCTTGTATCATTCCACATATACTTAAGTATAAGAGATTACTCTTTCTACAATTTTGTCTTCCTTTTTAAATTAAATATTACCTCTTTGTTAAAAATCCCCTAACACGTATATTGAATTTAGTATTTAATTGAATTGTTTTGTGGCAATTTTTATGTTTTATTTCTTATTTGATTGATGAAATCAGTACTTTCTTGTTTTATTTATAAAACATTATAACAATAATATATTAATTATAATAATAATATACAACAAAAAAGGTTAATTATGGTGAATATTGCATCATAGATTTGTAGACTGATTATATTTCTTTTGTGAAATGACTGTGTATATACGTAGCTTTTGCACCTATTTCTTCTTGCTATTGACTGAAAAATCATTACATATGGTAAAGATATTTTGCTTGTCGATTTGTTACATTAACTGTCATTTTCTCCTTATGTTTTTTTACATATATTTTTCTTTTGTCATTAAATGTTTTGTAGTCAATTATAGTCATCCTTTTAAAATTTTGATTTCACATTTTTATGTTTGCATATAATGTCCTTATATTATAAAATGAAATGTGTCAATATTTGGAAGGGCAAATTAATGAACCAATATTTCCTAATGACCAATTCTTTTCTTAAAAAATTTTATTTTTTAATTGAGGTAACATTGGTTTATAACATTATATAAATTTCAGGTGTACATCATTATATTTCGACTTCCATATACACTACATCATGTTCACTACCAAAAGTCTAGTTTCCATCTCTAACCATACAAAGGTTCCCCTTTACCCCTTTTGCTCTCCCCTAGCCTGCCTTCCCTTCTGGTAACCACAAACCTGTTCCCTCTACCTAAGTGGTTGTCATTTTTGTTGTTTCTATCTTTCACATATGAATGAAAGCATATGGTATTTGTCTTTCTCCATCTGACTTGTTTCACTTAGTATGATACCCTCGAGGTCCATCCATGGTGTCACAAATTGTGAGAGTTCATCTTTTTTATGGCTGAGCAGTATTCCATCGTATCTATATACCACTTCTTTATCCATTAATCTGTTGATGGGCATTTAGATTGTTTCCAAGTCTTGGCTATTGTGAATAATGCTGCAGTGAACATAAGGGTGCATATATCTTTTTGAATTAGTGTTTTTGTACTCTTTGGACAAATATCCAGAAGTGAAATAGCTGGATCATATGGTAGTTCTATTTTTAATTTTTTGAGGAATCTCTACACTCTTTTCTGTAGTGGCTGCAACAATTTACACTCCCACCAGCACTGTACAAGTGTTCACTTTTCTCTACACCCTCTCAAAAACTTGTTATTTCTTGTCTTTGTAATATCCATTTTGATGGGCATGAGGTGATATCTCATTGTGGTTTTAATTTGCATTTTCTTAATAATTAATGGTGGTGAACATCTTTTCATATGCCTCTTGGTCATCCTTTTCATTTCAGGTCAGAGAGATCCTTTCAACATTTCTCATAAGTGAAGTTTAGTGGCAGTGGTTTCCCTCAATTTTGTTTGTCTGGGAAAGGCTTTGTTTCTCCTTCATACCTGGAGGATAGCCTTGCTCTCTACAGTATTTTTGGATGATGATATCAACATCTTTCAATATTTTGAATATATCATTCCACTCCTTCCTGGCCTGAAGAGTTTCTGCCAAGAAATATGCTGATAGCCTAATGGGGGTTCTCTTATAGGTTATTGTGTTTTTCCCCCCTGGCTGCCTTTAATATTCTTTCTTTGTCATTGATTTTTTACACTTTTATCATCAAGTGTCTTGGAGAAAGTCTTTTTGCATTGATACAATTAGGAGTTCTATTAGATTCATGGATTTGTATAGTCAGTTTCTTTCCCAGGTTTTGGAAGTTCTCAGCTATTACTTTAAACGAGCTCTCTGCTCCCTTCTCTCTCTCCTCATTCTAGGATACCCATTATCCTTACATTACTCTTTCTAATGGAGTCAGATAATTCTAATAGAATTTCTACATTTTTAAAAAATCTTAGTTCTCTCTCCTCTTCTACCTGCATCATTTCCAGGTTTCTATCTTCAAGTTCACTATTTCTCTCTTCCAAATAGCCTGCTCTATTTCCAGTGCTTTCTAATGCTTTCTTCCATCTTATTTATAGAGTTCTTCAGCTCCAGAATTTCTGCTCAGTTCTTTTTTAGAGTTCTAATTTCTTTGGTAAAGTATTCCTTTTGTTCATTGATTCTATAACTGAGCTTAAATTTCTGCTCAGTTCTTTTTTAGAGTTCTAATTTCTTTGGTAAAGTATTCCTTTTGTTCATTGATTCTATAACTGAGCTTATTAAACTGAATTTCTGAGTTTTCTTGTAGCTTATTGAGGTTCTCATGACAGCTGTTTGTAATTCTTTATCAATTGGATCACACTTTCCATGACTTTATGTTTGGTTTCTGGAGAATTGTTATTTTCTTTTTGTGATGCTGTTTTACCATGACTTTTCATGGTACTTGCTAAGTTATACAGTGCACCAGATAGAGCAGTGAATTAAAATGATATTGATTATGAAAAGTTCACTGATAGATCACAGATTAGATATTTTGAATAACTTGTAAGAAACTATCACTTGTCAACTTTTTTTTTTTTTTGGTGAGGAAGATTGGCTCTAAGCTAACATCTGTTGCAAATCTTCCTCTTTTTGCTTGAGGAAGATTGTCCCTGAGCGAACATCTGTGCCAATATTCCTCTGTTTTGTATGTGGGAAACAGCCACAGCATGACTTGATGAGCAGTGTGTAGGTTGGTGACCGGGATCTGAAACTGTGAACCCCGGGCTACTGAAGCAGAGCATGTGAATTTAACCACTATGCTACCAGGCCAGCCCCTCACTTGTCAACTTTTGCTATTTGTAAAAGGATATCCACAATTATGTCTGGAAATGCTGTTAAAATGCTTTTCTTTTTCCCAACTACCCATGTGAGAAGGAATTTTCTTCATCTACTTCAAGTAAAATACATCAAACAGATTGAATAGAGAAGCAGCTATGAGATTTCAGCTGTTATTTATGAAGCCAAGTACTAAATATATTTACCAGAATGTAAAACAATGCAAATCTTTTCAAGAATTGTTTTTGTTTTAACATATACTGTCAGTTTTCATAAAAATATAGTTTTCCTATTAACATATGGATTTACTAATTTTTCATGACTTTAAAGATATAGTTTTTCCATTTTAATTTGTAAAATAATACCTATTAATCATTATAACCCTCTAAACTAAAAGCTTTTGCAAATAATTAATAATTTGAGAGAGTATAAAATATTTGGGGGAACAAAATGAGACTCTCTGCCTTATGTTTGATGAATTCTTCTACTGATGAATTCTTACGTTCAGTTGCTCTAAAATTGTTTCTATTTTACTTTCTTTTTTTTAGGATATTTTTGTTAAACTTGGAATTCCAATGGCAATATATTTTATTTCCCACAAAGATAATATTACTCATTTTTCTAATTTCATTTATTTATATTGAAAGGTCACATATAAGATTATAAGATTAACAGCTGCTCATTGATTAAAATTTATCTTTTTTTCTGAATTATGTTAGTCTTTTCTCTTTTCCTTTTTTTCCCCAGAAGATACACTATGTTTTGCCTATGTGTGAATTTATTATTATTTCTACTGCTTTGGGTTCACAGTGTTTAGCAAGGTCTGATCTGATCTTTTTAATAATTTTGGAAATTTTTCATCTAGGGTAACTTCAGATACATTATATGTGTATGTGTGTGTGTGTAATGTTTGTATATAAATGTAAATGAGTTTAATATATGGCATATGAATTTGTGTGTATACGTATTTTAGCTGCCATTTTATTTTGAAATTTTGAATTTTTATATATTCAAATTTTCTTTTCCTTCTTAATTTATTTTTACTTAAAAAATTATTTCAGGGCCAGCCCCAGTGGCCTAGTGGTTAAGTTCAGCATGCTCTACTTCAGTGGCCCGGGTTCAGTTCCTAGGCACAGACCTACACAGCTCTGTTGTTGGCCACGCTATACTGGTAGCCCACATACAAAAAAATAATAGAGGATGATTGGCATGGAAGTTGGCTCAGGGCAAATCTTCCTCAGCAAAAAAAAAAATCGTTTCAGTTGTTTCCTTCCTTCTTTGGAAGTTATACATTCTTAATTATCTCTTTAAATGATTAACGTAGATATTATAACATATATAGTTTGTCATTAGTTTTATATCATAGCATAATCTAAAATTAATCGATAGCTTTATCCACATTCTAGAAAATTCTAGGAATTTAGAACTTCATTTGCTCCCTCCTCTCATATATGTTATTTTTTTTTTCACAGCAAAAATCATTCTTGGATCTCAGATCCTCTATGTAGGAACTCTTTTCTTCTACCTGAAACATACTGCTTAAAATTACTTTTGTTGAGAATTTGCCAATGGAAATCTTCTAGTACAGTTTGTCTTAAAATGTCTTTATTACACTTTCACTTTAAAAAGGGCTTCTATTTACTTTAGAACTTTAAATTGTGAATCAGTTTCTTTCCACATATTGCTTACTTTTTTGTTACTCTCTTATTCTTATTACTTACCTTACCAATTCAATGAGATCATTCAATCTATTTGATACTATTTTGACATTATTTGCTTTTTTCCTCTTGTTGTGCCTAAGATCTTTTCTTGTCATTTATTTCTGCCTTTATCTTTTGGTGTATCTGAATTGCATTCTATACTATATCTTTTTATTTATCCTGCTTAACATTCCTTGGACATCTTCAATATGTGAATTGTTGATTATAAGTAATTCTACAATGTCATCTGCCATTATAACTTAACATATAGTTTTCATCCCTTTTTATTTTCGCTCTCATTCTGAAATTCTGATTAAATAGATATAATTTTGGAATTGCTCATTTATTTTCTTTATCCCAATTTCCATTTAATTTTGTCTCTTTTTCCCAGGTATTTTACAGATTATTTATTTTGACCAGTCTTCCAATTTACAATTGGCCTCTATTGCCTTCTCAAATCCATTTTTGAATTCATCCTCTAAGTTTTGTCAATTATTATATTTCTCATTCTCTAAACCCTATTTGCTTATTTGTTAAATCGGTTGAATTTTATATTATTATCCTTCTTTCAGGCATTTTCTGGTTTCTCACTTATTGTTATAATACAGTAGAGTAAGCACATTTTTTTATAATCAATGTCTGATATTTCTGATTTTGAAGTCTTTGTTATTCTATTTCTGATATCCATTTTATGTACTACTCCTTGCTCATGGTTCATTTTTTCTATCTGTATTTGATTATTTTGTTTCATTTTTTTAACTGTGAGCTGATCACTTTCCTTTGAAAATTATTTCTGGAAATAATTATGGTTCAATCTTAAGATACTTCCAACATACTTCCAATACCAATATTAAGGTACTTCCCCCCAGATTATTCTAGTATTCTTCTGCTCAGCCCTTTGGTGTACTATCAATTCCAGACTTGTTCAAACTACATTTATAACCTAAGATATTAAAATTGTTTTAACCACCCAAGTAATTTAAATTTTAGAGAGAATTTTGCCTAAGAAGATATAACTTTGTTTTCATTGTTTACTTAATATTTTAATTGAGTGGAAATTTTTATCAGAATGACATAACTTTCCACCTATGTAATTTTCTGGATAGCCTTTTCAATCCTGATAACTATTCATGATAAACAAAAGATTTTAATACCTGGAGGTTAAGTCATCATATTCATTCCAAGGCCTGCCATCTTCGTGAGAGATGGTAGCTATCACATAAATTAACTGATCAGCATGCTATTCTTTCAGGGCCATGACTTTTCTTGTTTCCACCTTTCTCAACGATGAGTGTATCTTTGATCTTAACACTATCTAGAATTTCTCTTCTATCTATTGCTGCATCTTCATTTGCAAATGCAAATACTGCTCATTTTAATTTAATTAAATAATAAACAGTGCTTTTTTTGGAAATGTATACTAGTTTCATAGAGTGAGTGTTCTCTATGATATTTAACTTTACACTTAACTTTACAGTAGGAAATATAATTACATAAATTTTTTACACAGTATAGAGAAGGTTAAGAAAAGTAGGTAGATAAAACATAAATTTGAAACATCTTCTTATATTATTATATATTTTGAATGAATATTTTTGCTACCAAGAATAATATTTTGGTATAATAATTTGCTTCTTAAAACCATGAGATAATGCTATAATTTGAGAATAACTACTGAAGGCTATATAAAGCAAAAATACAAATACTTCTATGGTAGAATAACACATAATTTTTGACAAAACTAAAAATAATAATGGAAAGTGAGAAAAAAATATTTTGATACCTTGAAATTAACAATACTGTGTTTCTTTCTTAAATAATTAAATCTTAAATCATTAAAACACCTACTAAAATTAAAAGACATTGAGTTTTGGGAACAGTTACTTTCATTTACTTAGATACCATTCTGTAAATATGTGATATATAAACTATGCAATTTTTTTTTTCCTTTGTGAGTAAGATTGGCCCTGAGCTAACATCTGTTGCCAATCTTCCCTTTTTGTTTGAGGATTGTTGCTGAGCTAACATCCCTGCCCATCTTCCTCTATTTTATGTAGGATGCTGCCATAGTGTGACTTGATGAGCAGTGCTAAGTCTGCTCCCAGGACCCAAAACTGTGAACCCTGGGCCCCTGAAGCAGAGTGTGAGAAATTAACTACTACACCACTGGGCTGGCCCCCCTATGGAAAGTTTTTTGATAAAATAGATAAAATTTAGTTTTAAATATGCAGAAATATATTTAAATTTACCAAAACAATATTATTAGTTTTTCTGCAGAAAACCCAGAAATGTTAATTATTTTCATACACATTTATAGTTTTGAAAATAATGGTGCTGTACATTTATAGCTTTCAGCCACTGCTTACATTCTCACCTGAAAACATCTCCCCCTTTTGTGACTCATTCATAATAGTTTATAACACAACAAGCCATTTCTAGCTTTAGGGCCTTTGCACTGTATACTCTGATAAATATCTCACCTCTGGACTTTTCTTATGGATTGCTTTCTTACATTTTTAAAACTGTATTTCAAATATGATTTTATTTCTTAAGTTTTCAAGGACCACCTAATCTAAATTACATTCTGCCCACCAACCCATCATATCATCTTAACTGCTATGTGTGTTAACATGTTTGTATATCTATGTAAATATGATCAGTCCCGTTTGCTACAATGTTTCTATGTTATATAAAATGCTGACATTCTTAGAAGAAACAAATATATTGTTAGCTGCGTTAAAAGAATAAAAACAATTCTCAACTCATTCAAAGAACATTCTCCAGGATAGAAAAAGCATTAGAGCACAAAACAAGTCTTAACAAATTTAGGGAGATTGAAATCATATCCAATATCTTTTCCAACCCTAATGGTATTAAACTGCAAATCAACAACAGGAGGAAAACTGGAAAATTCACAAGTATGTGCAAATTAGACAACACACTCCTGAACAAACAATGGGCCAAAGAAGAAGTCAAAGGGAAATCAAAATCTATCTCGAAACAAACAAAAATGGAAACACAACATACCAAAACTTATTAGATGCTGTAAAAGCAGTTCTAAGAGGGATGTTTATAGTGATAAATGCCTACATTAAGAAAAAAAGAAAAATCACAGATAAACAACCTCACTTTACACCTCAAGGAACTAGAAATGGAGGAATAAAATAAGCCCAAAGTTAGCAGGAGGAAGGAAATAGCAAAGATCAGAGCAGAAACAAATGAAATGGAGACTAAAAAGACAATGGAAAATATCCACAAAAATAAGAGCTTGATTTTTTTTAAAAAAATGCAAACTTTTACGTAGACTAAAGAAAATAGAGAGAAGACTAATATAATAAAATAAGAAATGAAAGAGGAGATATTACAACTGACACCACAGAAATACAAAGGATCATGAGGTTAATATGAACAATCCTTTTTTCCCTAAGCCATAAATACTATAGTAAGAAAGTGTAGTGATAGCAAAATATACTTGAATTTATTATTTTTCAATTGCTTATAAAGATTTTGTGGACTTATTAAAGGTAAATTATAATTCAGCAGTAGGGACAGAAATTTTTGCTACTCGGGATGATTTGCTGAGAGTATTTTGTAAACGAGAACATTTGCAGTTTCACGAAGATTCTATTTCTCACTTCGGGCTTTCAAACACCTTTCCAAATGTTTGCGTATTAAAGTTAACATTAGTGCAAAGAGAGATCCCAGCCACCAAGAGGCGGTAACTAATTTTCTTCTTCAAAGATGAAACTTACAGCACATTATGTACTTCACAAATGAGTGGCTCTTTACTTAGGTATTTTTGCCTCACAGTTAATATTTAACTAGATAAGCAAAATTGCAATGCCCCCTCCTGGCCCCATGAATCCACTATGATCCCCGGCTAATGAGGGGACTTTGAAATAATAGGTTCTCTCAACTCTAGATAGAGACTATTCAATCTGATGGCATAGAAAGGAGTCATTGATATCCTAATAGTCATTTCTTGTCAGGTACAACTAGAGGGAAAACTGTCAGCAGATCTCAGAAAAAGCAACATTAGAAAAGTCTGAGTACAGCTCATAGTGCTTCAGAATTTTCCTGGAGTGGCCATCAGGAGCTCTCTTCTTCAGGGGTCACTTCTGTGATTTTACCATTTCAGTGAGTAGTCAGGCATCCAAAGACTAAGCAGAATTATCCATATAAGTGTGCATGGGTGTTGAGGGAACGGGTGGACAATCCCAAAAGCGTATCAGTGATGATCAGGCACCTATGTTGGCTTTAGCAGACAAAGACGTTAAAGAAGCTATTTTAAATATGTTTAAAGCAGAAAATAGAATGTTTATTTTATTTAAAGCAGAAAATAATGAATGAAGAGAAAAAGAATCCAGCAAAGAAGAGGGAACGATAAAATATACCAAAGTTGAACTGAAAAGTTCAATAATTTAAATGAAAAATCTCTAGATAGGCTTAAGAGTGAATCAGAGATGGTGGAAAAAATTGTTAGTGAATCTGGAGACTGAGTAACAGAAATTATTCAAAGCAGAGAACAGTGAAAAGATTGAAGAAAAATGAACAGAGCTGCAGTGACCTGTGGGACAACACCAAAAGGTAAAACAATTGTTCTCTCTGAAGGAAAGTAGAGGGAGACCAGGGCAGAAAAATATTTCAAGAAAATGGTAAACATTTCATAAGTTTTTGGGAGAAGAAAATCAGCTTATAGATTCAATTGGGTCAGCAAAACCCAAGAAAGATAAATATAAAGGAAACCATGAACAGATATTGAATTTTTCTGTGAATATTTCAAGAGATCTTTCTGTGAATAAGCTATTTTTCTATTGAAATAAAAGATAAAAATAATATAATTATTCCAATAGATTTAAAAAAATCACTGGACAGAATTCAACACTCATTCATGAATAAAAGAAATAAACAAAACACTCTTACCAAACTAGAACTAGAAAGATTTTCCTCAATATATTGGATTTCTACCAAATATATATATATGTAAAATTATATATGCATTTAATTTTATATTTCAGAGTGAATTATCAATGCCTTTCCTCTCAGATTGGATAAGTCTCAGGGATAGACTACATACCATAAATCTTTAGGGGTCAACAATTACATCTGCATTTTGAGGATTCTGGAAAGTACTATAATTTGCAATGTATGTTTTACCAAGAATGTCACATTCTTATTTAGCCTTGAAACTATTTCGCTTCTCACATAAAATGGAAAGTATTTTTGATTAATATTCCCTTAGTCTAACTGGTTGAGATTTCTCACTGTTTCCTTAGAAAGGAAAAGTAGAAACTTACATTCAGACCTAGTACCTATCATTTTTGATCACAAGAGGTACAGTGAGAAATTTATTATAATTTTTAGTATAGTTTATGCATCCACTTATTTTCAAAAAGTTTACCCTTTGTTGTTCATAATTTTTGGAGTTAAATAACTTATCTAAAGACAACTCTATGTAGACGCCTAGACCAGGCTGGGGATGGATGATGGCAGTGCCTATTAGAATCTGATATTTGATACCCACAGTAAGCAAACAAAAGTAACCAGCAGTCTTTACAGAACTCTTTCTTAGTCAAGCTAAACTGGGATTGAGTTTATGGAGTAGTTTCCTGTCTGTTACAGCCCCATTGACCCTTACAACAGCACTGAGTTAAAACATGTTCGTTATTAGGATAAACATGGTAGGCATGATTCTCATTTACAAATCATAATTCAATACCAATCACAAGTGCATGGAACATATAATTTTAGGTTTTGTTGGTGACTTTCAGATAGTCAAGTATAAATTCCCTACATTGATAAGGAGCAAAGTACTTAAGTTTCTAGTGTAAGATTAGAAGACACTAGGTACCAGTCCAGGTTTACCTACAGCTACTGTTCATCCCATGGTGTGAACACTCCTGAAAAGATGATTATTTTATTTTTGAACACATTGAGGGCTGAGATCAAAAGGAATTCTCTGGAAAAATAATAAACTGAAAGAGTAATTCAAGCAGGATAAATATTAAAATGTTGCTGAAAAGTTAAGGACTCTGAAGAATGGTAGCCAGAGGTTTGCTTTACCTAGAAGTGCCAACTAAAAGTGAATGTAGACTGTCTCATGAAGAAATCTAAGAGGTCTGTAAAGAAGAACAGCAACAATTGTTTGTCAGTTTCTTGAGTGCATTTTACTGAGCAGAATTCAACAGTTTAAATGAAGAACAATTTGATTATGCTAAGATTGGACTATTTCATTACAAAGAAAAAAATGTAGTCCCAGAAAACGTCTAGGATTCTGAGTAAACTCCACAGGTTTTGCTGGTGTTACTGGTGTTTTTGCTTTATTTAATTTTTATCTCAAAAATCTTAGGAAATTGGAAAGATCAAGGATTTTAATCAAGATATTTCCTTCTGAATCTTTTACAGATCTCAAACCTACCACCCGTATTTACTATTGCATTTAGTGTAAAATTTATTAAATCTTTTAATTATACATATATATATGTACGATATATATAGATATGTTGGGTGTGTCGTAAGACCCCTGCATACAAGGAGACTCTGATCATTTCATTGTTTCATTGATTTTGTTTCTACCAAACCCTAGAAGCATCTTCACATTTAATAGCTTGTTGTACTGCAGGATGACGGAATAGCAGCTTTCCTGTCTTGCATAAAACCTTAGGGGCATTTCAGCAGCTAAATTCACTTAACAGCAACTTCTAAACTTTGATTTATTCACTGCCAAAATTGTTCAGTTAAGGCTTCATTCATCTAATTTGCCTAATCCAATGTCTTTGGATAAAAATGAAAGTAGTTCTCCGAAATTTCCTTTGAAAATTATAAATATGCAGTAAGGTTATTTCCCTTGACTGATTTCATTGTGAATAAAAGCTTAGCTTCTGGCATATTGTATTTCCAAGACACTTCGGTGACCGAAACCGCTACATAGTTAGCTACCACCTTGATATGTTAGAGCATTCATTTAGAAGAGCAAATAAGCAGTCCTAATGGCCTTCATTATATATCTCAAAGGCAGTAAAAAGGAGGAATTAACAAATTCATTTATGGTTTATTTGGAGTACTAACACAGAAGTTACTTAGTTGTTCTAATTAATAATATCCAAACTCAAGCTATTATCAAAGTGTCCTGCTAGTTATTTTATGAGCTTGAATGAAATTCTAGATTCATAAATTTATTTTCATTTACTAACAGTTTCTGGTCTACACTTTCACAACATAAGCTAAAACTTTCATGAATTTTAAAACATTTCAATGGAAATTCTTTTGATTAGGAATGATATTTGGCAACTATATCTTTTGTTGATCATTGTTTTCTGATGGCTAACACAGTGTCTGGCATATGGAAGGAATGCAATGCAGATTCTTTGATTGAATTAATGACTAAAGAAGAGTATGCTCATGTTTGGAAGCCTAAAAAAAGAAGAAGAAATTTCATATCACTACTGTGTAAATTTCCATTCCTTCGAATTGCCTATTTTCTGATAGAAAAAAAAATAAGGCTATCCTTTACCATGTCTATTTAATAAAGTAAAAGCAGTAATTTCTCAAAAAAGTACAGCAGAAAAATGTTTTTGTCTTTCACCCCACTATTTGTTGTCCATTTTTATTTGGAATAGACTTTCCCTAAATGAGAAATATAAGAAAGGGTCCCTTTGTTCTTAGCAGTTACTTCAATATTATTAGAATATTTTGACATTGAAATGGTATTATTGGTAGAGAGATAAAAGTTGTAAGATGTCAAAGTGAGCTGGTGTAGTCTATATCTGGCTCTATAAAAGAACTGTTGTACTATTCTCAATTTTCTGGAAGTACAAGCTTCACAATAGAGACATTTCTGCTCTTTTTTTTCTAAATGAGATCAATTTTCAGTAAACATCATTTATATGAAGTAATTTCCTAGATACTGTATTTTTCTGGCAGTGTCTTCCTTATTTTAATTTGCCATTTGATCTGTATAGTTTAAGCATATACTCTGGTAAATCAGATGTTGGAAATAGAATGAATGTCATGAAATCAGAAATGAGATTTCAAATTTTCAATGACTAATTTCCCAAAGTGTTAGTCTGGATGTAGAACAGTAAAAGTTGTTGGTTTGGTGTAAGTGCTCAAAAAATATATATTGATTTGAGTTTTGTATGGAATGTCCATGTAGCATTGAAAATCACTAATATAAGGTATATATATTTTTCTTGGATAATAAGAAAAAAAATGAATCACCACAGACAAAAATATTAATACAAGAATAATCAGATGACTCTATAATTACACTATTTTAATTCACAAATGAGTGAATGCTGCAAATATTTTGTACATTTTATTTCTTTGGTTTTCAATCCTGTCCAGAAAATAATTGCAAGAAGAAAGCTATTTGATGATCTTTGTCAATTCCAATTCTCTCTCTTTTCAACTACTGTCAAAATATGTACACAAACCTTTTTTGTTTTATTGCTCTAGTTTTAGAAAATATCTAGAAATTTTGTATGGTTTTGTGTACCAGATTCAAAGTATTTATGAGGAAAGCTTGCATTAGAAAGTGTAGAGATAAATAGAATATAATAATGATTTTGAAGAATGGAAAATAATATTTAGAGATATGATTAGAGAATAATAGAGACTGTGAACAAGTTAACAGTATTGTACCAACTACATCCAGTAAACAGGCTACTTGCACTCCTCAGAGGATGTGTCAATTTTGGTCAACAGATTTTCTTCAAAATCAAAGATAAACATGACCAGGCATGAAATCTTTAAAAAGAATTTTAATTCTATCTGGTATATTTTTTCTTTCTCTGTATTCTCAAAGAGTAAATGGAAAGCTTAAAAAAGTTATGACAGTTTAATTTGTATACTAAGAGCATCAGCTGTGTTGCATTAATTCAACGGTGTCCACTGGACTGTTTGAGTATCATGACTATTTTTTACAATACCAAGAGTCCATATTTGGTGTGACTTGGAACTATTCTATAATATACCGCCCTTTTATATCACTTTTTGTAAGCTTATTTTCTTGCTGCTGTCTGTTTTCTTATTGTACTAGCTTCCTGCTTCTTTTTCCTTATTTTAATTTTCTGTGACTTGAACAAGTATACATAAAAGCTTTACAAAAAATTTTTTCTAGGCTAAAAGTATGGGATGAATTAGTCTTCTATTTTAAAAAGCATGCATTTTTTACTTGTGTGAATAGAAATGTAATGATAGAAAATGTTACACAGGAACAACGGCAACCAGGAGGGGTTTTTTAGTATTAGCAGACAGGAAGTATCTGTACACAAAAGGGGTATTATGGGAAAACACAAACACACAATACAAAACACTCCAATTATAAGGAGAGCTGAAGGGACATGAAAGGGGAAAAAGCCCCAGTGATATAGGAAATTACAAAACTAACATTTTACTGGTACTATTAGAGGAAGCAAATCTCGGTAGAAATCTATTGATGGTGACAATATACAAAGTAAAGTTTGAGCCAGTTTACAAACAGGGAATAAACCTAAGTGTTCGCATTTAATGTAAATAATCCCAACACAGATGGCAGGGTTGGAAAACACCACAGGGCAGGCAAAAGAAGTCAACTAGATTTGGACAAACCAAATGTGGAATTTCACTGTGGAATCCTCACCTGAACAGAATAGAGTCTAGTCTCAAATTCTCGATAGCTAAGAAATATTGCTTGTTTCTCAGCATGAGGAGGAATTGGTAATTTTTTAACGCGACTCTCCTGTATACCTATGAATCCTTTTCAAATCTGTTTATAAAGATTTGCCTACATAAGCACTCATTTCAAAGGAGAAGATTTATTCAGTCTCAGCAAAAAGTTTTTTCTTTGAATAAAAGCAGTATTAAAAATTCCTTTAGATTTTGTAATAGAAATATAACAGGGTGGGTTTTGAGAATGATGTAGCATTTAAGATAAATTCCGGACCTAAGAAAGATGAAACCATAAAAGCATTTTCTCTATAAAATATTATTTTAATGAATGTCATTTCTTCCCAAATAGGTTCATGTTGGCCTTTTTTCCATTTTAAACAATAAAAGTTAGGACTTTAAGTAACCAATTAATAAATATCCAATATTAATAATTAAATTTGTATAATATTGAAGTAAATTCATGTGTCCCTTTATCAATAATACCAAGACTCAAACCAAATAAGTCACAGAGATAACTTTTGAAATGTGTATTTTTGTCCTTTCTTTCTATCTACAATGTAAGATAAACATAGAGTATATATATTTAAATTATGAACACACACATATATGCTTATATACATGTATATATTAAACGCAAAATCTGCAAATAATTTATCATTATTTATCCACACAAAGATGTGTGTGTGTGAGCACATGAGATGTTATGTATTCTCCATCTTGCTATTTACCCTAAAAATGTGAACAACAAATTATGATAAAGAACACCGTTTTTACTATTAAATTGCTGGGCAAATCAGTCAGTCAACAAATATTTACTAAGAGCCTGCTCTTAGATTTTA
Organism: Equus quagga; assembly: GCF_021613505.1. Classification (NCBI taxonomy): domain Eukaryota; kingdom Metazoa; phylum Chordata; class Mammalia; order Perissodactyla; family Equidae; genus Equus; species Equus quagga. Next base: position 39,110,676 of record NC_060272.1, on the reverse strand, counting down.
GTTGAGGAGGAAGACAGGATCTAGAATGTGGGAGACAGTTACGCTGCTTGATTTAATGTTATGAGGTAGGTGCTTGGCATTGCATCTTGGTCAAGAGGATTCTAAGTTTTGAAAAACTAAAGTTCAGATGTCTGCAATGTGAGGACAGTATCAGCAGTAAACATGATAATTTCAGCAGAGTGATCATTAGGTAACTTGAGAGAGATGTGCGGTCAAACAGCAGGGAATTTGATGGGGTGCACATCTAGTTCTATTGTTCTTTCTTATGCAACATAGAGTCTTCTTATACTGAATATTAACATTTATATTCAAGTCTCCATTTTTTTTACATTCTCAGCACATTAAATATAATATTCAGGTGCTTTAACTTCCTTATTTCAACAAAGATCTTTTTATGTTATTTTCATATCTGACAAAGATAAAGTTTGTTATCAGATGTATCTTTTGCATTTATAGTGGTATTAAAATAAAAGAAGTATGTAAAAAATCTAAAGGTATATTAAAATAAGATACATAAGGATTCCATTATGTGACAACAAAAAATGAGCATCATTCTTCATTCCTCTGTAGGTAGCACAGCTTTTTATAAGGCAAGAGAAACTACAAGGTGATAAACTGCAAGCCTATAAAAGTCATAAGATAATCTTCTGTTATTTCTGACAGGCTAAAAGCCTCAGTCACTGATACAGTAAATATTTGTCATTGGTGATATCAAATGGAAACTTACAGCATCAGAATCTGAGTTTTAAAATTCCTAGACTATCATTGAGGGTAAATCCTGTAACTAAATCTAAGTTAATTCTTGATATAAACTACACAAAATGTTATGGTACTAATGAAAACGTTTTGACAGATTCATTTTCTCATAAGCTACATACACTAACAATCAAAATAAATATAGGGCAGGCATGTTGGTTACTCCAGCTCAACAATGGTAGACAGTGCATCTGCTTAAGGCAACTGTTATATAGTGATTAGATTCTTCCATGTACTTCTCCTAAATATAATATAATCAAGTCATTAATCATATGCTCCCGTGATTAAACTAAAAATACGTTTCCAGTCATACATGCTATTTCAATTTTTACTAAATTTTCTTTAAGTTTATAATCATATTGTTGCATGTCAGTTATACCTAGAAGGAGAGTCTTAATAATTCTATAAGTATTCTTGGAAATACTTTATTGTGGTGCAATGAGTAAGGCTAATATTAACATATGTAACATCAGAATATTAACGTATATAAAGAGATTTCTGTGATAAAGCAAATAATATCGAGTCTTGTTCTCCCCATTTTATCATGCAGTTCTGGGATTCACAAGTCACTCAATCATTATGTTCAATACAGTGAGGATCAGATAGCTCTCCAGAGATTTTGGACTATTTGAATGTAATAGTTAATTGATCCTTAAACTGTTTTAATAGAACCATTTTCATGCCATATCATTTGCAAGAAAACTTACTTAAGACTCAAATAGAAAGTGTTTAAATCAACTTGTAAATCATAATGCAACAATTATATCTGGCTGTCAGGAACAGTGTGATAGAAGGACTTGAAGGAAGAAAGAGATCAACATCCTGACTGACTGCCTACGTTATCCTGGAGAATAGGTAAGTATACCAAATAGCCCCTTGTTAGGAAGATGGGTACGTGGGATAACATATCATTTTTCCCTCTGTTAAGCACAAGTAAAACCGTAAATAGAAAGTTATTTTTGATATGTAAATAGAAAGTTTTTTTAAACAAATAAATTTACTTTCATAAAAATAGCTTTGTGCAGGGTCTAGGAGCAATAAATTTTTCCTTTCGCATATATATTTTGTTGAAACATTGGGAAATAGAATTTCAAAAAACTTCTTAAGTAAAAGCAAGCCAACTTTGAGTGTTCCGAGGTGTTTTCCATAATGTATTTCTCAAATATGGAAGGATAAACCTTTTTAAAAATAGAATTGACTTTTTAGAATAATTTTAGGTTCACAACAAAATTGAGGGGAAGATACAGAGATTTCTTACATATCCCTTGCCCCCTCACATGCATAGCCTCCCCATTATCAATGCCCCCCACCAGAGTGGTACATTTATTATGATTGATAACCTTACATTGACACATCATTATCATCCAAAGTCCATAGTCCATACATCAGGGTTCCCCTTAGTGTTGTACACTCTATGGGCTTTGGCAAATGTATAATGACAGGTATCCATCATCATAGTATCAGGCAGGATAATTTCACTGCTCTAAAAATCCTCTGTGCTCTGTCTATTCATCCCTCTCTCTCCTCTAAACTCTGGCAACTGCTGACCTATTACTATCTCCATAGTTTTGCCTTTTCCAGAATGTCACGTGGTTGGAATCACGTAGTATGTAGCCTTTCCCCTTGTTTTCTTTCATTTAGGAATATGCATTTAAATTTCCTCCATGCCTTTTCATGGCTTGATAGCTCATTTCTTTCTAGCACTGAAAAATATTCCATTGTCTGGATGTACCACAGTTTATTTATCCATTCACCTACTGAAGGACATCTTGTTTGCTTCCAAGTTTTGATAGTCATGAATAAAGCTGCTATAAACCCCTGTGTGCAGTTTTTTCATGTGAATATAAGTTTTCAACTCTTTGGGATAAATACCAAGAAGCAAAACTGAAGGATTGTATGGTAAGAATATGTTTAGTTTTGAAAGAAACCACCAGATTGTCTTCCAACATGGCTCTATCATTTTGCCTTCCCACTAACAATAAATGAGAGTTCTTGTTGCTCCGTATCCTCAGCAGCTTTTGGTGTTGTCCATGTTCTGGATTTTGGCCATTCTAATAGGTGTGTACTGGTATCTTGTTTTAATTTGCATTTCTCTGATGACATATGATGTGTAGCATCTTTTCATGTGCTTATTTGCCAACTGTGTATCTTTGGTGAGGTGTCAGTTAAGGTCTTTGGTCTCCTTCTTTATTGGGTTGTTCATTTTCTTATGTTGAACTTTAAAGGTATAACTTTTTTGAGAGCTATTATTTTTCCTTTTTCAGGGGCTTCATCAGTCTTTGAAAGACTTCTGCTTTGCTCTATTCATTATTATCATAAACTAATATTTGATACAAAGTAGAGATTGAAATAAAGATAAAAGTGAAATAAAAAACCTTTAGTTCTTAAAGATTTGAAGGAGAAGTTTTACAAAGAACAAACTCGAGTATTTACTTTGCAGAAAGGAATACTTAAGAATCTTATAAAAGTGGTGATGTTACCAAAAATTCTCAGGTACATGTGACTGTCAATTCAATAGTTAATTTCATTCAATTCAAAAGTTCATTCAGTAGTATATAAATTTTCCCTGTTACTGCATTGATAAGATATGTAAAGTAATACTTTCAGAGTCAATTAAATGTACTTAGATATTCAACATTCTTGCTAGTTGAAAGAAAACATACTCTGATACTTCAGGGACAATTATAAGTGAATAAGACTGAATATATTCCCATGATCAAACAGTTTCTCCTGCAGTGAGTGCCATTTGCCAATCAATAAGGTCATGGTATTTGAGTATAATTCATCATGGTCCTCGGTCACACCAAGATACATCAATTTCAAATAATTCTTTGGCATGAGACAGCAACCGATCGTCTGTCAGACTTACTAGTGAATAAAGTAGAAACTGATGTATTCTAACATTAACGTAAATAGTTTTACTGTAAAGACTGTTTGGTTATTTGGGAGGAAGGGAAGCTGGTGGTTTTACTGTGCAGTTAATCTTTCCAAAGAGCCTATTCAATGATGTAGGTTGCTACAGAAAAATTCCCAATTCCTTTCCCAAATCATCATTTATGCTGTAGCACAATATTCCAGTTTTAATAACCACCCCTTCCCCATAATTATTTCCTGTTCCAGAGAATTTTTCAGGGACTGTGCTGTGTTCCTTACACACAATATCTCATAGTATTTATATGTACAATAGGTATTTTAACTTTGTCTCTAGAAAGGAAATCTCAACCCTAAAAAATGTAGGTACGTAATTTGTTCAAAGTTATATCACTGGTAGGATTCAAACCAGGTTTAGTCTTAAAAAAGCACCCATTGACTTTCTATTATTCTTCTTATATTCCTGTGTTTTCTGCCTCCACACTGTTGATGCTGGAATGCATTCTCTCTCTCTCTCTCTCCCCACCCACTCCCTCCCTCACTCCCCATTCCTTCTACCATTTCACATCCTACCTATCTTTAACAATTTAATTTATTTCCATAAATCTTCTCAATTCTTACTTATGAATGACTTCCAATGTCTCCACTGGTGCAATCTCCCCTTACTATAATTGGCATTAGTCCTAATTTGGCATTAACGATCTGTATTTGTGTATTTCTGATCATTACTAGGTTAATGTTTCTTGAGAAAACAACTATATTACCTATGTCTTTAATGTAGGAATTCAAGAAAAAACTATTGAAATCTATTAAATTAGGCATTTTCTGATTAATAAACAACATGAAGAGTTTATAGTACTACATAAATCATTTCCTGCAGTAAACATAGAAGAAATGCAGTTCCCCTTTCTTTGAGCTTTTTAGTTAAGAAATTATTGAATCAAAAATAAACTCACAGAAAATAGGTGGAAAGTTTCTCCATACATCTGATATACACAAAGATATATGAAACTATTTTCCCTTCACATCTCTGTTTATTTCTTTATATGACATCTAATCAATTGTCACTCCTCTGATCCAGCATCAGCTCTTCCTATTTTGACCTAGACATTGTCCCCAACCATCAGCTCAAGTACTCAGTCCTTTACCCCTTTCTCCTGTACCCTGAGCCTCACGCATTTTATTGAGTCTCTCCTCTCAGCATATAAATATGCTCAATTGTTTACAATCTCATTCCTATCCTCACTTGACCAATAGGTCTCTAGTTACGCAACTACTTCTTGTTCTTTAAAAGATGTCTTCACTCTCTATCTTCTTGTTCAAGCCTCTCATTCACACTTCATGCCAAAATAATTTGGATTCTTGACCCAGCATTACATTAATACCTTCTCCATGGAAACCAATGATTTTAAGTGCCCAATGCTGTAAATGCTGAATGTCTGCAATATTTAAAATATACAACACCTACTTTTCATGAAATTTTATCTTCCTTTTCATTTTAACACCATTTTTCTTGGTTTTCTATTATATCTCTTGCTTCTGTTGAATCTTGCTCACAGATTTCTTCTTAATCTTATACCTTAAATGTCTCAGTGGGGCCAAAATCTATACAGTTATTGTCTATTCAACAGACAGTGAAACCCTAGTCAATATTATCCATAATCTTGACTTTATTATCTCCTATATCCACTAGTGAAGCATTAACCTAAACTCCTTGTACAAACTCTGTTGCCTGCAGGTGTTAGTTTTTAAAGTGAACTCTATTAAGGTATATGTTACATAAAAGAAAATGAATATATCGTATGCTTAGTTCAGTGAGTTTTGGCAAATATATGCACCTATATAACCAACACCTGAATCAAAATATAAAATATATCCACCATACAAAAAAATTCCTTCACATCCACTTGCAGTCAAATCTTCACCACTCCCATTTCCCAGTTTGCACTAATCTAATTTCTATCGTGATAGATTTGTTTTGCCCATTCTGAAACTTCATATAAATGGAATAATACAATTCATACACTTTGTTTCTGGCTTTATTCATCCACCATAACATTTTTGAGATTCATCATTTTGTTGTTGGGTCAGTATCATTAGTTTGATCCTGTTATATTGCTGATTAGTAATGCATTGTATATATATGCCAGGATTTGTTTATACAAAATCTGTTGATGGACATTCGGCTTATTTCCAATGTTTTTGTGGACATATGTTTTCATTTATCTTGGATAAATACCTAGGAGTGCAATTTTGTTGGATCAAATGACTTCTGTTGAATTAATTGAGCCTTTTTGCCTCTATTAGCTTATTGGTTATACCTCATATTTGTTTTCTAGTAGTTGTTCTTGGATTTACAACATGCTTATGGAGAAAGTCTTTGTACTTTTCTTTCTTTATATAGCCCACATATTTAATGCAGTGTTACACAGGGCTTTTTTTAAGTCAATTCCAATAATAAGAAGAAGAGGGACAAGAAAAATAGCTAGCACAAATATAACAGTATTTGCTAGGCACATAAGTAAGTGTTTTTCACATATTAAAACATTTAATCCTAACAATATATGATAGACTCTACCACTACCATTGCCATTTACCGAGAACTGAAGAGATTTACTCAAGGTCTTACAGCTAGTTCGAGGTGGAAACGGGATTTGAATGCAGACAATCTAACTCTAAAGCCCTACTCTTTATCACTCTGCAGATGGCCTCCCCTATATTCCACTATAATGTGTCAATATTTATTGAAAAATAGAAGTGTATGAAAGGAAAGATTGTTGTTGTAGGAGAATGAACAAGAGAATGACTTATGGTTTTTCAGTATTTAATTTCAAAACAAACTTTTTCTCCCCAGGGATTTCAAGTGTTTCAAAATACAATAAAATATGATAATTTTCTCAAACATGTTTTTTAACTATTATTATCACTATTAGTGGGGTGTAATTTTCAGTAAATAATACACGTCTTGTCTATATATAGTAACCACCTCCCTAGTCGATTCCATCACCCCAGAAATTTCCCTCGTGCACTTTTGCAGTTTATCTTCTCAGCTTTCTCCCAGACATGATTGATTAGATTTGTTTGTTCTAGAGATTCATATAAATGGAATCATACAGTATGCACTATTTTTCCCTATTTTCATTCTCCTAGTATAATGTTTTGAGATTAATCTATCTTGTTGCAAATCGATGCTGTTGTCCCCTTTATTGCTGAGTAGAATTTTCTCTCTTGAACATACCAAAAAATTTTGTACATTATTTCACATGTCAATGGTTATTAAAAATAAAGCACTTATACATATTTATATACAAGTATTTTTGAAAACATATATATATTTTAATTACTTTTTGTTAATATCTAGGAGAGCAACTGCTGGGTCATACACCCAGTAAATAGTTAACTATGTAAGAAACTGTCAAACTGTTTCCATTATAGTGGTAATGTTGAACACTGCCTGAGCTCTTTACTCCCAGAAAAAAAATGGTTCGTTACGAAGGCACCCTACACTTTTGTTTCCAAACTCTCCTCCCACCATCTTTTTATGCTCCAGAGAAATGGCTATCCACAAAGGACCATTTTGTCCTTGATAACCCAAGATAGTTGCTTTCTTTACTTTTCCTCACAACTCCCATAAGATTCTCAGATGACTTCCTTGTTTACCTGCCTCTACAAATACCAGGTCATCCTCCTTTTTTTTGAGACTTTCCTCAATGAATGTTCTACTTATTGCAAGGTCTTGGGTAAAACCATCTTCCTAATTGCCTCGTGCACTTTTTCTTTGAGAGTTTGATACCGTGACTTGGATAGATTGGATCTCACCTTTAGATCCTATTTACTCCATCCAATTAACAAGGACTCTTGGTCCGTCTTGTGCTCCATTCCTGACTGCACATTGGGGAGCACAATGGAGAGCTCCTGATCCTGTATTCCAGACTCTTATCTAATAGTAACAGTGATCTATAGCAGAATCGACTGATACTTTGATACGTTTGAGTCAAAAAGACAGAATGCATATGGCAAGAATTTATTATTTCTGGTACCAGCTTATTTTGGTTTTATAGCCCAATCGTTTAGCGACCTCTTTAAATAGACGGTTTATCGATATCTTGTCTCCGTTGGGTGAAAGGCAACAGGGAATCTGGTTTGTTTTTCTTTCTACTTGTCTATTTTGAGCTCAAGTCAATTAAGAATTCACACTTAATGGGAAAATAACCGCTCTTTGACATAAACCACTGAGTTTTGCATTTCTGTGGGTATGCTTGGCTCATGGTGAACATTTTATTTTATTTTTTTAATTAATTTATTTTTTTAAAGATTGGCAGCTGAGCTAACAACTGTTGCCAATCTTCTTTTTTTTTCCTTCTTTTTCTCCCCAAATCCCCCCAATACATAGTTGTATATTCTAGTTGTAGGTCCCTCTGGTTGTGCTATGTGGGATGCTGCCTCAGCATGGCCTAATGAGCTGTGCCGCGTCTGCACCCAGGATCTGAACTGGTGAAACCCTGGGCCGCTGAAGCAGAGCATGAGAACTTAACCACTCGGCCACGGGGCCGGCCTCTCATGATGAACATTTTAGAATTGAAACAAGTTCTCTACATTTGTCTACATATGTTTAAGTTTCTGGGAGTGTGTCATATTTTCCTGTCTAGATGCTGTTACCAAATCAGACTACAAATCAACTAAAATAACTCTGTTCTGTTTGACTTAAATTGCCACCTATATAAATTCAATATTCCTAACATTCCTAAACCATCCCTAAGTTTCCCGGAAAATAAAGAAACAGTGATGAGACACTGCTAGAACCTATAATGACAGCAATCTAACTTTGTATGCAAGGTATGTACGATGTATTTTGTTAAGGAAGAAAGACAGTAGATTGTGCCAAAGCAAAAATGACTGTTGGCTTCAGATGAGAAAGAAGAAAGTGTAGGACAAAACCTATAGGTAGGGAAGGTTATAGAACTTTCACCAAAATGGAGTTTTATTTGCCTTGGCCAACACCGGCTAAGATTATTTACAAGATTTTCAAAAAGAACCTTAGTGTCAAATATTATATTGATGCAAAAGAAGAATTTGGTTTTCTTTCTGTTAAAATGAAACAATTTTCTTGGATTATTGGCCTACTCTTAATAAAAAGTTGGAAAAGATTATTCTTTACTTTCAGTCTAATCTGACTATATAACAGAGGTTTTTGTGTTTTACCAAAGCAACACTCCAATGTTTATGCTGACTTTGTTATGTTCTTGTTTATTTGAGAAAATAAAAGTTTCTCACATAGGAAAAAGCTAAGGTTCTTTGAAATCATGGTATTTCATCTATTTATTTTTAAAATCTTTTATTGTCACTTTAGATAAATAGGTTGCCAAATATTGTTTTTTTAGTTACTCATGATTCTCTTTCAAACAAGCATTCAAATCTAATGACAACTTTTATATTTTACCTTCTGAAAATTTAATCCTAATTTTACCTTTTGAACCTAAAATCATCTCTAGTATTTCCCAGAGGGCTCTGGAAAATTACAAACAATTTGTTCCTTCACTTTGTACATGGAAAGCTACTAGATATAATTAAGTTTATTTGCTTTGTTGCTGTTGATGAGTTACATGAGAAGAGTTCTCAAATAAGAAAAGATAATAGGGTACATGTGTACGGTGATGGATGGTAATTCATCTTTGGGTGGTGAACATGATGTAGTCTACACAGCAATCGAAATATAACAATGTACACCTGAAATGTATATAACGTTATAAACCAATGTTACCTCAACAAAAAATTTCAAAATAAATAAATATAATTCTTAAGGAAAAAAAGAGATATTCGGCCTCCCCCAGGTTAAATTCATATGGGAAAACATTATTAATATAAATATTTAAGAAATCATATGATATATGGGAAACTCCTAGAAAACTGTCAATGCCCTCATAGTTTATGGTATGTTTCTATTTATAAAAGTCCTAAAACTGCTCTGACTGAAATCAGACAACAGTATCGTCATAATTTCATTTATCTTTTTCAAATGTTAACTTGGTCTCAACTTCCTTACCTTGAATTTAACACCTTCTCAGTGAGTGGTTTTCTTTTTTTTTTTTCATTGAGGTAACATTGGTTTATAACATTATATAAATTTCAGGTGTACCTCATTATATTTCGGTTTCTGTGTAGACTATAACATGTTCAGCACCCAAAGACTACCATCCATCGCCATACACATGCGCCCTTTTACTCCCTTCACACTCTCCCCTTTCCCCTTCCCCTCTGGTAACCACCAATTTAATCTCTATATCTATGTGTTTGTTTGTTGTTGTTGTTGTTGTTATCTTCCACATATGAGTGAAATCATACAGTATTTGCCTTTCTTAATCTGACTTATTTCACTTATCATAATACCCTCAAGGTTGTCCACATTGTCACGCAGGGCAAGATTTCATCTTTTTATGGGTGAGTAGTATTCCATTGCATATATATATATATACCACATCTTTATCCATTCTTCCACTGATGGGCACTTAGGTTGTTTCCAAGTCTTGGTTATTGTAAATTATAGTGATAGCAATGAACATAGGGATGCAAATATCTTTTTGAATTAGTGTTTTCATGTTCTCTGGATAAATACCCAGAAGTGAAATAGCTGGATCATAGGGTAGTTCCATTCTTAATTTTTTAAGGAATCTCTATACTGTTTTCCATAGTGTCTACACCAGTTCACATTCCCACCAGCAGTGTATAAGGTTCCTTTTCTCCACATCCTCTCCAACAGTTGTTATTTCTTGTCTTATTAATTACAGCCATTCTGACAGGCATGAGGTGATTCATTGTAGTTTTGATTTGCATTTCCCTAATAATTAGTGATGTTGAACATCTTTTCATGTGCTTGTTGGCCATCTGTATATTTTCTTTGGAAAAATGTCTGTTCATATCCTTTGTCCATGTTTTTACTGGGTTCTTTTTTTGTTGTTGAGTTGTATGATTTGTTTTTACATATTTTGCATATTAATACCCTGTTTGTCATATGATTTGCAAATATCTTCTCTCAATTGTTAGATTGTCTTTTCATTTTGTTGATAGTTTCCTTTGCCATGCAGAAGCTTTTTAGTTTGATGTAGTCCAATTTGTTTATTTATTTATTTTTTTCCTTCCTGAGGAGACATAGTATTCAAAAAGATACTGCTAAAACCGACGTCAAAGAAAGAGTGTACTGCCTATGTTTTCTTCTAGGAGTTTTATGGTTTCAGGTCTTACATTCAAGTCTTTAATTCATTTTGAGTTAATTTTTGTGTATGGTATAAGATAACAGTCTACATTCATTCTTTTGCATGTGACTGTCCAGTTTTCCCAATAAGTAGTTTTCATTTTGGGATTCACATAACTTATTTATGGAGTTTCATTAATATATTGCTGTTTAGTACCTACTTCAGACTCACTTAATATCTTTAATTGATATTCTTGATATATTTTGGTATTTTCTAAACATGTGTGTGGTATATTCATGGTAAATTAAGTCTTAGGATTATTATTTTGTCTGAAGATTTTTTTCTCTGTAAAGATTAAGTTCAACCATTTTTAGAAAATAGATGCAGTATCCACTCTTCTTTGAAAATGTGTTAATCATTATGTTTACAGATAGTTTTGGAGGAATAACTTTTATTTTGTTTTACATGTCATGGAAAGAACAAAATTTTTCCTTGTCAGTTGTACTACTCTTATGAACAGTCATCAATCTTTCATTTTTGAAAATTATCAATAAGTTAATCACATTTTACCACTTTATGTCTTTTATCATGTACTGACGATTTTTTGCTTTACTTTGATGCATCCCCGCAAGCACTTGCGATCAGCTGCAGGCCAAAGTGCTTCCTCTGTAACAAAGGACTGTCTCAGATTCCTGTGGAAAGGACTATGCTATGTAACTTAAGGGTACAGGCATTGGATAGCATCATTTAAACAACCACGAGATCATAGAAGTAGACTAAGTCAGAATCTCCAAACGTTAGTCAAGAAACAGATGGGGTTATGATACTGCTAACCCAAGATGGAGCAAAACAAAAATTAATTATATGGGATTGAGTAAAGTAATGAGGATGCTTGTGGTTTTTATTCATGATATTGTAAATGTTTTAATGTACTATTTTCTGAATATGAGGAAATTCTTTCTTTTTCTCTTAAACTATTAAAATTCATAGCAATTTAGTAGACTGAACCTTTGCAAATATGAGCAAAACATTTGTAAATGATGTATTTTTTGCTTTGACTGACAGCTCCACAATTCAGAAACTCTTATGGAAATTAACATTTTTTGCATATATTCAAAAAGATCTGTCTTCCTTGTTAACAGGACATAATCAGACACATTGGTTTTGCAACCAAGGCCTTGTCAGAAATGTCATATTTGAGAATGATGCTCATTTAATCAGATTTGACCAGACACTTTTAAGGAACTATGGTTGACTTTATGGAACTAAAGCTTACACTGTTCTCTTGGTAAAACTGGCCAGGTACCTAGATTATAGGGTTCTCAGCCTTAAAGATGAGTAAGAAAGTTATTTCTTGACAGGCTCATATTGCTGAGGATATTTTGGGGACTTCAAGAAGAGAGGAATTTGCAGGTAAAATCCAATGATGAGTTTTCGCCTTGGCTTTCAAGCGTGAAGAGGATTTTAAAAGTCTAATCTGAGATTCCTTATGAAAATTTCCAGCAAACTTACAAAGGCCTATATGTTGAATTGCTATTCATGCTGGTAAAATAATCTGGCCAATTCTAATGAGACCAACTTTATTTTGTGATCAAGAATAATCTTTCCCTGAGATTATCTTTCATCAATAGGGAGAGAAGGAGAATGAATGTAGAGAGAAATTTTGATTTTTCACTGGAAAATTATTACACATCCTTCTGGATCTTGAACTTGTTCATTGTTTGAGCTATCACAGATCTTCATAAAGTGCAGGTAACTTATGAATATATAAACTTTGTCTTAACTGGTAGATATTTAATAGACTTCTTCCTACACTGTGAAAAAACAAATAGCTTTAGTATTTACCTATAAATTTGGTTTGATCTTGTAATCTTGCAAAAATTTTTAATCCTCATCAAATTTTCAGTTTGTCTACTTCCTTTCAATATCTGTCTACAATGGTCCAAACTAATGTTTCCAATTTTTCTCCCTTTTGCTTGATATGCCCTCACAGAGAACTAAATTCTGACTGCCCAAATCCCTATCAGTACTTTATGTTGCCTTGCACTTGGTTGTTTCTCCAAGGTTCTGAGGAGGCCCTGCAAGCTAAAGCCTGGCAACTTGACATAAACCCCAAAGGACTCATCACCACAACAGACCTTGCATTGACTGGAATTCTCCCTAGACAGACCACTGTCTTGTCTCTGGTAAAACGTTCAGATTATGTATACTCTTATACTGAAACTGTAGACAGCATCACCAACAGCATCCACATGCTAGCTGTAATAAACTCAGTGAGCAGTGTTGCATAACTTAAAGATTGTCCTCCAATGACTTCTTGAAATCCACACTGGACTGATTGCCGTAGGGTTCCATCTCTGGCTCTTTACTTTTATACAACCTTTTATATTAATGTTTCTCTTTTCATTTCATCATAGTGATGACGTTGAACTTTAGTTGAGTCTTGTGGCCTTGGAAAACAACAATGGTTAAGAAATCCCCCCAGCCTTTTATATTCAGGAAAATGACTAACTATAAAAAACTACCCTGCACTTGCATATTCTCAGATAAAATCCATTTCCATCCTTCCTCATGACTCTCATAAGACTCAAGGATGAATATAGGGGTGAATACATCTTTTCTAATTAGAGTTTCCATATTCTTCAGATAAATGCCCAGAAGTGGAATAGTTGGATCATAATGTAGTTCTATTCTTAATATTTTGAGAAATCATCATACTGTTTCCCATGGTGGCTGCACCAATTTACATTCCCACCAACAGTGTACGAGGGTTTCCTTTTCTCCACATCCTCTCTAGCATGTGTTATTTCTTGTCTTTTTGATAATAGGAATTCTAACAGATGTGAGATAATATCTCATTGTGGTTTTGATTTGCATTTCTCTAATAATTAATGATGTTGAACATCTTAGCATGTGCTTTTGGCCATCTGTATGTCTTCTTTGGAAAAATGTCTATTCAGATCCCCTGCCCATTTTTCAATCGTTTGTTTTTTGTTGTTGTTGAGTTGTATGACTTTTTCATATATTTTGGATATTAACCCTCTATTAGATATATGGTATGGAAATATCTCCTCCCATTTGCTAGGCTGTCTTTTCGTGTTTTCTTTTCTTGAAGATTGGCCCTGAGCTAATGTTGCCAATCTTCCTGTCTTTTTTCTCCCCAAAGTCCCAACACTTTGTACACGTAGTTGAACATCCTAGTTATAGGTCCTTCTAGTTCTTCTATGTGGGATGCTGCCACAGCATGGCCTGATAAGCGGTGTGTAGGTCCATGAAGAGGATCCAAACTGGTGAACCCAGGGCCACCAAAGTGGACAGCTTGAACTCAACCACTATGCCACTGGCCGGCCCCTTCCCTTTTCATTTTGTTGATGGTTTTCTTTGCTGTGCAGACACTTTTTAGTTTTGTATAGCCCCATTTGTTTATTTTTAGTTTTGTTTCCCTTGAAGTTGGAGTTAAATCCACAAAAACATCACTAAAACTGGTGTCAAGGAGCTTATTGCCTACATATATGCACCCCTATGTTCTTTGCAGCATTATTTATAATATCCAAGATATAGAAGCAACCTAAGTGTTCACCAATGAATGATTAGACAAAGAGGTGTGGTATATATATGCCCTAGAATACTACTCCTCTGTGAAAAAGATGAAATCATGCCATTTGTGACAACATGGATGGACCTTGAGGGTATTATGCTAAGTGAAATAAGTCAGATGAAGAAAGACAAATGCCTTATGATTTCACTCATATGTGGAATATAAACAAAACAAAAACAAACTCATAGGTACAGACAACAGATTTGTGGTTACCAGAGGGGAATGGGTTGGGAGATGGGTGAAGTGGGTAAAGGGGGTCAATTGTATGGTGACAGATTGAAACTAGACTTTTGGTGGTGAACATGCTGGAGTGTATACAGATGTTGAGTTATAATGTTGTACAACCTGAATCTTATATTATGTTATAAACCAATGTTACCTCAATAAAAAAAAGACTCAAGGGCTTTTTTTTTTTTTTTAAGATTTTATTTTTCCTTTTTCTCCCCAAAGCCCCCTGGTGCATAGTTGTGTGTGTGTGTGTATATATATATATATATATATATATATTTTTTTTTTTTTTTAGTTGTGGGTCCTTCTAGTTGTAGCATGTGGGATGCTGCCTCAGCATGGCCTGATGAGCGGTGTCATGTCCGCACCCAAGATCTGAACCAGCGAAACCCCAGCCGCTGAAGCAGAGCACATGAACTTAACCACTCGGCCACAGGGTGGCCCCTCAAGGACTTTTGTTTACTTGCCTCTCTAAAACCTCAGGCTCCCTTCTTCTCTTTGACACATTGCTCATTAATGAAGATTGTCTCTATAGCAATAACCTGAGTAAAATCATACCCTTAATCGTTCCATGTATTTTGTCTCTGACATTAATTATACCATTTTACATCACCACTAGCAATAAATAAATAGTTAGTGACAGCTTTGGAGAAGCTGAGCAGCACCTCCAGATGTCGCATCTCTCCATCCTCCCAGATGCAAAACATAACCTCTCATATGAGTAAATGTGGAATCAACAACTAAGCCATATATCTTTTAAATGATATCAAAGCATTAGCCAACCAAATTATTTTCATTTTATTCACGTCTCTTTTTGACCATGGTCTGAAGTTGCCAAGATAATAACAAGAACAACATTTTACCTTCTTTATTTTAATCAAACATTTTCTCTATTCTACTTCAGCAGAGGTACTCCCTGCTTGTGACATGGCATTGCTTTCAGTCTTAATTACTATCTCTTAAAAGTTACTAAAGGAAAATAAATCCTATTCAGGAAACAACAATGAGAATATTGAGAGACTTTTGAGAGGGTTATGTAAGGAATTCTTAAAGATACAAGAGGGACATTTAATCTTACAAACGGAAAATTCACATCAGTTTTTGAATGTTTCAAGATCTATGATCAAATAGGAGGATTAGCTTTATAGAAATTATCTCCAATGAATGGGTCATACAGAAAAACCATTTTGAACTTTATATCAGCTAAAGATTTCTAACAGTCTGCATTCCTCAAAAATGAAATGGCATCTTTCAGGCCATTGAGTCACTTTCTTCTTTCAGGTAATGAGTCACTTTCCAATGCAGATATTCAAGCACAGTCTGGGTAACCATCAGTCAGTTTTTATTATTATTGCTATGATGATGATGATGCTGATGATGAAAACATTATGTAGCGGTTGGACAAACAGTCCTTTAATATTTCTTACATTCAGAAAATAGTTATTTTCACAGAAGGATAAATATTACAGTTAAAGAATATGTTTGTAATTAAGTAGATGAACAATGTTTGTCATTTAAAACTGGTATAAAAGCTATATCAGATATAATTAAAAAAGATTTATAAAGTAACTCTTTGTAATGTAATCCGATGTATTCCATTTTGCCTGGACTGTTAAGCTGAAAGTGATGCACAATTATAAATAAAATATTCACCTTTTCTAAATATTGTTTTTAAAATTAGTTAATTCACCTTTCTTTTACTTTAGAAAGCATTTGACTTAACAACTTGGATTTGACAATATGTGTCAGTTTCACTTACAGAATTTTTACTGCATATGATTTCCTAGCAATTAAAATGATATCTAATTAACCACATGAACAAAAATCACATTTTCACTTAGCTGTGAAGAATGAGGTTTAGTCTTTCTCTCTTTTTTAATTTTTTTAACTTTATGATGGTTGAAACTGGAAATCTAACCTCTCCCTGCTTGCCCACTTTGCAGACCCATGAAAAAACACACAAATTGTATAAATACATAAGTTTCCTTCTCTTGGTTATATGCTTGTGCGTGACTATGGATATGCATTCTCCTGGATATTCACAAAACACACTTTCTTCAAGTAAGTATTTATTTGTACATTAAGTTTTCAAGTATTTTATTTTTCTCTCTCTGTATAAGTAGCAAACTGTAAGTAAGCCTCTTCATTCTGAGGGACAATAAAGTAGACACTACAAATGACTGATTAGCAATAGTCTTCACCCATGAACCCCAGATAGACTAAGGGACCAAAAGCATGTGCAAGAAAATGGATTGTTCAAGTATTTCAAAGAGAAAGCTGAGAGAGGAAACCTCTGGATTACTTTGCTTATTAAATACCTCAAAGTCATGATTATATAAATATTAAACCAAAGTGGAAGGACCATCCTGTGATTAAGACTTGGAGGATATGGTAGCAAAGAGCGTAGACAGCTGGGGAGAAGTTGGGAGTGAAGAAGGTAACAGAGCAGGAGGAAATGCTATCTCCCTGCTATTTCCTTGTCTCCCTTAGGCTGTAGCTCAGTTTAAGCCACACACAGCCAAGTCAATATGATTACTAAAATAAATCCTAACCTGGGACCCAATGACATCTGAAGTTATTTAAATTCCTGTATGAAATAACAACTCTGGTTTCTTACCTTGAAACCTCATTAATATCATATTAACCATAGAAATTCAAAGAAATTTCTAACACTATTGCAAATGATAATAGATTAGGTTTTCAAATTTTTGTATGTTGCATCAAAATAGTTCATTATCTTCAACATTAATTTCACTATTTCTTGTGGAAACTGAAATTAAGGTAATCTAGTACATGTGGGTTTCTTATAATTACTTTTTGTGCTTTGACAGCTATTATAAATTGGGTATAATATTCTCATTAAACAGAGTTACTGAAACTATTTAAAAATGATCAACAACCTATCAACTGGTTGTAGTGAGAGAGTCTACACTTAAAGCACATATTATGTCTTATCTGAAATAAAGGCACATATATTTATAACCAACGTTTGACTTGCGATCTGTAAGATAGCCATGAGTCTCCACTACTCTTCAAAAGACCTTTTTCCCTTTCTTCATGATCTTCATTCACTCACAATTTGTTTTCATTATTCATTCATTGATTTTAAAACAGTTTTTAAAAAATACGTACAATGGGAGATGTCTAATAAATTTTGAACATCACCTAATAGGGAAGTTAGTCCAAAGAAACCCAATATTGGGCTAGGTGACATCTAGGTACAGAGTATCCTGGGAATGGAAGAGAAGGAACTTGAAGGCGTGCACAGCAAATATGAATTCTGAAGTAGTGTTCAACTGTCAGGGAGGAACAAAGTGTGTTGTCTAAATCTCCAAGTTTGACTTCCAAATTGTCCGGATTGGATTTACTCTGAAGTTAATACAGCTTAAGATTCAGGTCTTCTCACTTGTAAGGGTACTTTTTAAGGTCACAGAAAGGGGCCCTAAAAATGTCTTCACATAGTCATATATTTTTATAATACTTAAAATTCTAGATTACTTTTGTATTCTCAAACAAACAGGACATTTAAGTTTCAGACCACATTAAAGCCAGATGTACCCAGAAGTTGGATACCTCTTTTGTATTTTTATCTTTGTGAACAGCATCATATCATTCCAATTTTAGCATCTGTGCTGCTGAGCACAACACTGTATCAGAAGCAACAGAAAGTGGTTGTCCAAAGGTCACTAGGAAATTCGCAGACTTGCGGGCAAATGTTCAGATAGGACATGGGTAGAGACAAGAGTTTGGAGTAGGATGAAGCTGCTCTCTTAGCCGAAATCATGGCATTCTTCCGAGAACTTCTGCCGAGAATACTGACAAGGGACTACATAGATGCTGTATAGCTTGGTCAGCCCCATCTCCCGCATACATGTTGCTACCACTGCCATTCTCTTCTACCACAGGACTGGATTTTCCACAGAGCTCCTCCTTGCTACATGAATCTCTGTTCTTGAATCAAAGTCAGGGGTGGATGGATCAAACTGTCAGAGAGCAGAGAAAGAAGGAAAACTACCTATGAATAAAAATGTGAAAATCAGCTTAAATGAAAAAGGAAAAAAAAAAAAACCCAGCCCTGTCATTAATCAGAATAGGACTAGACATGTAGACATAGGTCAAAACAGCTGCAAAATGAACAGAAAACATTGTTTCTCCTAAGGTCATGCAGCCGCTGTAAAATGCCATAATGATCCCCATTTGGCTGATTACTGCTTTCTTCCCTATAATGTCCCAGATCTACTTTGCTCTTCCCATGCATTCCTGGGGACACCTAATTGCTAAGCCACTAAACCTTTAGTCACTCCCAATCTGTCTGAGAAAAGCAACCAATCCAGAACTGATTCCTGCTTCTCTGAGGCCGTCTGTGGAACCCTGCAACCTGAACCCAAACCTTGTAAAAGCAGCTGCCTTCTTCTCATTTTTGAGTGCATTCCTCAGTCTTCTGGATCATCCTCTCTTGTGGTGAGTCAATAGACTTGATTTTGTTGGACTACAGTTTTGTTTTGGTGGTCTTTGGCTGGTCAGGTTTTAATACTGAATTAACCAATGCTTTAGCAGAGAGGGGCTAAGAAAGTGATTTTCTGGCGTTGCTGTTTAAATTTGGGATGTGATTTCCCCTTCCCAGAAGTGTCCATAAGGTGCTGAATAACTCAAAGAGAGGACTTCTTGAGTGTTGAAATTTTGAAGAATAAAAAATAAATGATAATTGTTCACTACCATTCATCTTTTTGATTTTCCATCATCAATAGTATACTTCCTTTTTATACTCTACAAAAAAAAAGATGAACACAATCTCCAAATCCAACCATTTCTAATTCTGAAATTACTCTTAAATTTGTTTAATTTGCTTTATATCCACTGTATCTCCTTCATTTCAGACTAATTCACATAGCAGACTTTCAGAAAATACTTTGGAAAGGAATGAACGGATAACAGACTGAATCTTCCCTGATTACACAACTTATCTGGATTTTCTATTTCCTGTCTTGACCACTTCCAAAGAATCCACTACACTAAAAAAGGTGAATTTTTGTAAATTCAAACAATAATATCACTCATCTGCTTAAAATATTTCAGCTTAAAGTCTGAAGTCAATTTTAAGAATGTCCCATGTTCTCACTGTCCTATGATATTTGCACATAGCCCCTCTGGCTGTTAAGATCTAGTAATTTTATTTCTCCTTGAGTCTTACCTGTTAATTCTATGATAATTATTTCCATAAATATATCTGATAGTGTATAACTTTGCCTCCCACAAGATGAGGTTCAGGACATCATATTATAATTGCCTACTTACTTGTTTGTAACCCCCAATATGGCAAACTCTGTGGGGCAGGAACTCTGCCTTGGTTGTTACGGTGGATCCTTCTGTTTTGACCTCATCTTCAATGTAGATTAGTAACAGATCTCTTGTGACTATTGCTCTTGAAACACAGCTTTCTTTTATACTGCTGAAAAAAAGCACCTTCATATTTACTGACCATTCATACTTTCTAGAACTAAGAGTACCTGGGATCCAAACTGGTGAACCCTAGGCTGCCAAAAAGCAGAATGTGCGAACTTAACTGCTGAGCCACTGGGCGGGCCCCTAAGATGGTGGTCTTAATGTTCCTCTCAGCTTGATTTAACAGGCTTCTTCCTAAATCTAGGTTCCTGATGTTCCTTTCCATAGAGCATTTACTTAAAACAAACTTATAATTGTAAATTCTTTCTCTGCTCCTTTGAGATGTACGTAAATCCTTTAAAATCCTCTTGCCAGTACTATAATTCAGTAATGTCCTTCTTAAAGACCTAGCAACAACCTCTTTGAAATGTCATGCATCAAAGATGACACACCTATCCCTCTGGTCTCTGTGGGAGGGTAGAAGCCTAACTTGATGAGTGACAATTAGCAAACACAGGTGGCCTAATCACAGAGACAGACGTTTGCAAACTTGAGAATAACTCAAGATGCTCAACACATCTCCCTGAACAACCTCCCCACTAACATTCTTCTCCAGTTTCCACTAGCTTACTCCAGCACTTAAAAATTCTTCCACCCTTTGTTTCAACAGCATTGAGTTCAGTCTGAGTTCTGGTCTCTCTCTCCTATTGCAATAGTCTTGAATAAAGTCTTCCTTGCCTGTGTAAGATTGCCCAATGCAATTTTTGCTCTGACAAATGAAGCTGAGAGAAGATTACAACCCTTTGTGAAAAATAGTCACAATGGCTGGTGCAGAGGGAAATATGTCCATTTACAGGCTAAATATCAGTGCCCAGCACACAATATTATTCATGCTAGTGAAGGCCTGTCATCATGACCTCAGGGAACAAGGCTTGAATGAAAACACAGGGAGCACTACAGAGTGGGAGAATTCTCGGCCACATGAGCCAGAGGGAAAATGGCAGTTCTTTAAACATCTCAGGCATCACATTGTCCTCTTATTCTTGAGTAAAGAAGTGATTTGGATCAAAATTACATTTTTAGCAAAGTAATCCCTGGAGCTGAGCTACAAAGGAAAAGACTTAAAATCGTTTTGTGCCTTGATATCCCCTCTAGGCTGGTATGGCCTAGAGAATTATCTTTAACGTGACAGAGACTGATGACAAATTAACTGGTGCCTATAAACAGTGCAGATACTAATAACCATTTGTGTTTTTAATTGACTTCCAGAACAAATCTCTGTGCTGTTTGCAAGTTAAAAAAAAGAATATGGCTTTGAATTAACTATTTGAGTTCCAAATATCTCTGATATGGAATCCAGTGGTTTAATTAAAAAAAGATATAGAATAGCATATGCTTATCCATATGGGTTTGTTATTTTGTAAAAATTAAATTCATTTTATGGCAGTGTTTTCAACTTGATGATTGGCAAAATTTTAATATTATGTGTTTAGAGAAAAGTCCCCATTTACAGAAAATTTACTGTTATAATCCTCACAACTGAGCTATTCTGGGAAGCTGTTGATCAATTTTTCTTAATTTACAGAATAACTTCTTGAGCAATTCTCAAAGTTTAAACCACATCTTTCCCATTTCCAAAAATAGGCTCTTTAAACACACTCACACGCGCACACACGCACACACAAGCACACCTCACAAGGAAGATACAGGCTATTGTGTTGTGGAATATCAAGAAGCCTAGCGTCTACTTAGAACACTTGAGAAATTATTGTACAATTAAAATGGCTATAAGTGATTGTTTACCCAGGATGGTTCTAGTTTATGCCAGATGGCCTAACATAATTATTGCCTAATATAATTATTGCCTAATGTAATTATTAGCAGAGCCCAATTTTGTTTTCCAAAATATCCCAATTTTGACAACAAATGGTAGGATCACTCCAAACATATTAAGTAGTTTGTATTTTATATTTGCATGCACTCTCAACATGAAAGTATGAGTAACATTTTCATTACCAGAAATTGATAACAGCAAACATTAAATGTTTCAATTTGGCGAGGTGGGGGCAGCCTGGTGGCATAGTGGGTAAGTTCACGTGCTCTGCTCTGGTGGCCCAGGGTTCATGGGTTTGGATCTGGGGTGTGGACCTAGACACTGCTCATCAAGCCATCCTGTGGTGGCATCCCACATACAAAATACAGGAAGATTGGCACAGATGTTAGCTCGGGGATAATCTTCTTCAGCGAAAAAGAGGAGGATTGGCAACAGATATTAGCTCAAGGCCAATCTTCCTCACACACACACACACAAAATGCTGCATATAGAACAAATCTTTATAAAACCATGTTTTACATAATCATCTGAAATATCATTGAAGGCACAGTGAGCATTCTCTCTTTTGTCATTTTATCCAGAGATTCTGACACAAGCCTGCTTCTTAAGCAGTTTAACCAATTTTACCAACACTGTGGCTAATCTTCCTTTGAGGGGTCTGCTTTCATTCCTTCCTAGATTCATGTTTATCTTTTCTACACACACAGATGTCCTTCACTCATCTCCAAATCAGACTGCAAAATGGAAGGAGATGCTTCAAAAAACTTTTCCCAAAAAATTATCATAGTTGTTTTCCCTTGTGTATTGTACTCCTGAAAACCTGCAATCAATGCCTTTCTGGAAGAGTCAATTACAAAACTTGTCTCACATTCCACTTAGAAGCATGTCTAGTGAATTGTCCACAACTGCAGTGGGCCCTAGAAATAGCCAGCGTGTTCCTCTGTCTAGATGTCAACCTCCTCAGGAATATTAACGCCTTTAACCCTTCCTACATGAAAGACCAGGCAAAATGTAAATATCAGTGTTCCAGGTTTTAAAAACAAAATTTTGAAAAATTTTCAAAGCAATTATTAAAGCAAATAAAGGATCTAATTTTTTAAAGGAATTTTACTAAAATGGTAAAATTATAGGTAGAAGAAAAGTGGTAATACTACCATTTATGCAGTTCTATCCATGTTTTGAAAGACAATATTCCTTCATTCAGGGAAAAAACATTTAAGACTGGGAATATCTGAATATACTGACAATTAGACAATATATCGATTCAACAAATATGTGTTAATATCTTCCCTGCCCAAGTCTTGGGAGTTACATTCAGCAGTAGAGAAATGCTTAAAATGTATGAGTCAAAAATATTTACTTACCCACAACTAGATGGACCTGCAACTAAGATATACAGCTGTGTACAGGGGGGGTTTGGGGAGGTAAAGCAGAAAAAAAAAAAAAAAAGATTGGCAATAGTTGTTAGCCCAGGTGCCAATCCTTAAAAAAAAAAAAAGAAAAAAAATTTACTTGGACTCAGACAAAATCAGAATGGTCTTAAATAATCCCTCAGAAAATTCTGAGAAATATCTGAAAAATATACCAAAATATAGGTAAAGGAAAATATGAGATAAATCATAAAAAAATCACGAAAGTGAGACTAAACACGTCAATTACTATGTGTAAATTGCTAAAACTTCCCTATACAATGTTATTTGAAATATATTCAAAACCATTGAAATTCTTTCCTATCTTTCTGAAGAAGATTAGCATCCGTCCTCTTGTTCAAATGATAAAATTAGAAGAGACGTGATCCTCCCCCTCACTAACCAGCTTCCAATCCATTACAACATCTTATCAATTCTTCCTGCTAAATAAATCAGATCCATTTCCCCTTTAGTCCTACCCATGGTCACCTTGATCCTGACTTTAAATGCCTAGTAAGTGTTTTCCCCACAACCCTTTCTTGGTGTTCTGTTTCACCTAGAATCAAAAGCTACCTTTCCCACATCCTAGAATGCATTGCATTATCTCTGCTCCTACTTCTCCTTGCCTCTTTCCTACTTGCTAACTACGCCCAACAGCACTGACAGTTACATTTACCTTCTCTAGTATGTCAGGATCTTTCATATAGCAGGATATTCGCAACCTGTAATGTTCTTCATTCTGTTTTTTTGGCTATCTCCACTTCATCATGTATTTATGAACTAGAACATCACCTTCATAGAAAAGCCTTCCCTGATGGTCCTATTTAAATGCATGTTCTCTTCGCCATTCTCACTTAGCACTTAATTTTTCACATGTATTTTGTTAAAAATCACAATTATTTTGTCTATTTTTAAATCTTTCTCCTCCACAATACTGTAAGTTCCATGAAGCTAGATAACATTATACGTGAATTATTTTAAAAACCATGCGGCACAGCAAAAAATCATCTCTGTGGAAAGACTATAAATGATTTTCTTATTTTTTTTTGTTTGTAGTATTCTAAATGTTCTACGTTAATATGTGTTATTTCAGAATAAAATAATGTTAACAGTTTAAAGATGACTTGAAAATATATGGTGATTATAAATGCTATTATTATTGAATTAATCACTCACATGCATTTGAGTTGGTAACGTGCTAACCATAGGAGTTTTAATAGGTACATTAGGATTTTACAGCTATAAAAGTATAGTTCAGGGTCTCTTGGGCATTTCGTTTCCTGACCATTAAATTCTTTTGTACTAAAGAAAGAACAATATAGGGCTGAAAACAAATAGATGCTTTGTCTAGACTAGGCCCATATACTGCTGAATATGTGATCTTATAGTTGACTTAAAATGGAAACTAGACAAACTCTTCCTTTAATGTGATCATTTGAACTGCAATGCACAATCAGAAATATAACCAGAAACCAATTTGAATATTTTTACAAACATAAAAAACACTGATCATTTTAAACATAAGTTTTTAATCTTACACTTCATATTGCAGAGACATGGTTTTCTTTGTACAAATCTACAAATAATTATAATTGATATTCTTACTTCTAACAACAGGAGCCACCTGTTCTAAGTGCACTGACATTCAGCCATACAACCGGTTTCACACTATAGTCTGAAACAGCGTATACCATTATAATTATCTGACTATACATATGGAAAAGAACGTAAAATTAAACAGCATAAATGAAACAAGAAGGAAAAAAATCACATCTGTGAAGTTAAGGGTTGAGTATCATTTTGGGGAAAAACATAAAAGAGAGCACTCTTACTATATCAAGCTGTTGTTACCAATTTTGTCTGCAAATCATACTTGAAAATGTTACATATGTTCTGCTATTATGCAGCACAATATACATAGATTGGATATTCATTATCCAGGAGATTTACTATGTCTTTTCTGAATTTACTGAAATGAATAATTAAACCAAAAGTGTCCTTATGCTTTTCTCAGAATATAAATTGGCAACTGCAGTAAATATATATTAACATAAAGTAACGATTTTCTAATATTTTAGCTATGGTCTTATAATAATATTTAATGCCATTAATTATTCTAAATATTCTTTGTTCGGTATAAGTTTTTCAATAAAATTACTGAAATACAAAAATGACTTTAAATGTTTTCTACCAATGCCTTATGAAACTGTTGCAGTTTCTAACTTTCACTCTTTAAATACCAGAGGAGTATGTGTTATTCTGCCCCCAATTCTCTAGTACTTGAAAGTTATACTGGCAAGTTCAATCAGCCAGATTGGCAAACAGGGGTGGTGGTTAAGATGCGCTTATCTAATATTTTAGGGGGTTGGGGCTATAAGAAAGTGCGTAATAAACATATTGTAAAAAACGAATATAGAAAAGAAACATGACAATTAAGTTGTTATCCAAATAGGGCCTATGAGCCTTTAAGACTGCATCATGGTAACAATTCAAATTTTGTATTCAGAATCATTTTTCATTATCTTTCCAGACATCTGGATTTTGAGTTTTGGCTGAGACTATTTTATTGATGCCAAAAGAGCATTTTTAAAATTCATAATTCATTTAATATTTAACCAAATGGCCACTAATTACAATATACTCTGTGGAATTCCTGAAATAAAGATGCCTGAGACAAGGTCACTATCGTCAAGGAACACACAAATGAATCTGGAACCCTGATGGCATCTGAATAACTATCAGATTGCCACAAATAAAAATAGCCAAGGTGGTGGACTGACTCCTCCTCACATCATCCATCACTTCGGTCTCAAGCCATGCAGAAATTGATGGATTTGATAATTTTATAACAGAATTTAGAGAACTAAAAGGTCATCTTTATTCCAAAGATATAGCCAGCAACAATACTCATGTTTAAGTCAATACTCTTAAGGCATGTGCAGTAAATACATGCATGTCAAGGGAGTGGCTTATGACTTTGGTTTGACAGTGGGAAAAATAAGTTACGAGAACCTGGGTTTTTGGTTTTAGACTGTTCTTCCAATTTTTAAACCTACTGATTTTCAGAAATGCATATCATCTTACTCAGTTTTTTTTTTTCTTGAAGGAGGTCCTAAGAAGAAGAAATTAAGTACTTGTATTCAATAGAGAATCTAAGCTTTGAAATGTGTATATACTTCTATTTTAAATTAGTGTTTAATCCACTGGAATTTCCTTTTCAAATTTTACTATTTTAAATTAAATTATTTATA
This sequence comes from Equus quagga, assembly GCF_021613505.1. Classification (NCBI taxonomy): domain Eukaryota; kingdom Metazoa; phylum Chordata; class Mammalia; order Perissodactyla; family Equidae; genus Equus; species Equus quagga. The sequence goes on along the minus strand of NC_060272.1, from coordinate 39,084,157 downwards.
TCATATTTGTTTAGTCATTTAAATCATTTCTTCATTTTATTTTGTTTCTATTTTAACGGTCTTTGTACTTAACTCTTTAAAGTTCAACTTATTTAAACATTTTAACACTTTTGTTAAGCTGTTTTAACTATTTCTTTACACATTTCCTTTTTACTTTACTTGTGAACCATGTTCCAAACGCGTTTTTGAGAAACTTATTTCAAAATGTGCATTTGAGGAAAGGATGTTTCAGTTATCAAATTGTTTCTCTGAAGTAGGACATCTTAGAGCCTTGCATAAACACACCGAATGTCAAAGTGCTGAATGTGGTATATAGTATTGCTGATATTTATTTGACCATCACACTTATCTTCACTAAAATATTTTATAGGGCTGTAACACACTCTGGGAAATGCATGCGATGAGGTCTGAAACGTCACAATTTATTTTATTGTTTAAATTAAGAAAATATGGTATGGTGATATAAAGGGGAAAGTTGAAAAAATTTGTTCCTTAACTTCATTTTACAGTTGACCTTTCAAATACACTAATAAAATGCATTATTTCTTTTGTTCTTTTTTCCAAGTACAAATTCCTTATAAAACATAGCATCATTAAATCAAAATTTCGTATAAGAACAATAATTTTACTTATAATAATGAAAAATTTTAATCCATAAAAGCCTGTTTTCCTTAGATTGCATGCCATCTAGTCTGAATAAGTAGAATAATAACAGAGAAATAATATCTAACTTTTGTGAAGGCTTCTTAGATCAGGCACCGAAAACTGCATTAATATTATATCTTTTAATCCTTGCATCAGTCTGAGATGTTGAGGCTTAAAGACGAGAAATGGAGCTTGTAACATCCAAGGACAGAGTGTGAGTGACAAAGCTGAAATTTATCCCTGGTATGTTCATTGCTAACAGTAAGCCTTTAAGTGAAACATTCTCATGATCTTAATTGATGTGATTAGAAATATATTAACCACATGTAATCAACAGATAGTGATGAGTTTCTACAAATTTATTGTTTCAGGTGACTAGAGTAAAGCAAGTATGAAATTTCCTTGAGAGAATAATCACCAACATAATGTGTTTAATTTTTTTATTGTGGTTAAAAACACACAGTATAAACATTAGCATCTTAACTATTTTTAAATATACAGTTCAGTGGTGTTAACTATATGCACATTGATGTGCAAGAGATCTCTAGAAGTTTTTCATCTTGTGAGAACATTCCATTGAATAAATCCCCTTTTCCCTCTTCCCCCAGCCCCTGGCAACTACCATTGTACTTTCTGTTTTTAAGAGTCTATTTTTAGATACCTCATATATGTATATTAATGCAGTATTTGTCCTCTTATGACAGGCTTATTTCACTTAAGGGAATAGCCTCAAGGTTCACCAATGTTGTAGCATATGACAGGATTTCCTACCTTTTTAAGGATGAATAATATTCCATTGTACACATACACCACATTTTCTTTATCTATTCATTTGTTGATGAACACTTAGTTTGCTTCAACATGTTGGGTATTGTGAATAATGCTTTATTGAACATGGGTGCCCCAATATCTCTTTAACATTCTGTTTTCAATTCTTTTGGATATACACCTGGAAGTGGGATTGCTGATCATATGGTAGTTCTGTTTTTAATTTTTTGTGGAACCTCCATATTATTTTCCATAGTGGCTGCATCATTTTACATTTCTACCAACAAAGAGCCCACAAGAGTTCCAATTTCTCCACATTCTCACAACACTTGTTACATTCTTTTCTTTTTTCTTTTCTCTTTTTTTGATTAATGGCCATTGTAATCAGCATGAGGTGCCATCTCATTGTGGTTTTGAGTTGCTTTTCCCTGATGATAAGTAACGTTGAGCATCTTTTCATATGTTGGTAGGCCATTTGGTATCTTCTTTGAAGAAGTGTCTATTCATGCTCTCCTATTTTTTAAGTTGATTTTTTTGCTGTTAAATTGTAGGAGTTCTTTATATATTCTGGAAATTAACCTCTTATGAAATACATAGTTTGCAAATACTTTCTACTATTCCATAAGTTGCCTTTTCACTTTGCTGATTGTTTCCTTTCTGCACAGAAGTTTTTGAGTTTGATGGGGCTCCATTTGTTTATTTTTGCTTTGGTTCCCCGTGCTTTTGGTGTCATATCCAAGACATCATTACCAAATCCAATGTCATGAAGCTTTTCTCTCTGTTTAATTCTAGAAGTGTTATAGATCCAAGTGTTATGTTTAGGTCCTTATTCCATTTTGCTTAATTTTTGCATTTGGTGTAAGGATCCAACTTCATTCTTCTTCATGTGACTATCCAGTTTTTCCAACACTATTTGTTGAAGAGACTACGTGTTCCCATTGTGAAGCTTTGACACATTTGTTGAAGATAATTTGGCCATAGATGTGAGAGTTTATTTCTGGACTCCTTATTCTGTTCCATTGGTTTATATGTCTGTCTTTATGCCAGTACCACATGGTTTTTATTACTGTAGATTTGCAATACGTTTAGAAATAAGCAAGTATCAGGAGTCCAGCTGTTTTTTCCTCGATTGTTTTGGCTAGTCAGGGTTCTCTGAAATTACATGTGAATTTTAGGATGGATGTTTTCAATTTCTGCAAGAAATGCCATTGGAATTTTGATAGGTATTGTATTAAATCTGTAGATGGCTTTGGATAGTATGGACATTTAACAATATTAAGTCATTCAATCCTTGAACATAGAATGTCTTTCTATTTATTTGTGTCTTTAATTTCTTTCAGCAATGTTTTGTGTTTTTCAGTGCACAAGTCTTTCATGTTCTTGGTTATGTTTATTTCTAAATATATTTTTAATGCTACAGTGAATGAGATTGTTTCTTAATTTCCTTTTTTGGATTGTTCATTGCTAGTATATAGAAAAATAACTGATTTTTGTATGTTGGTTTTGTATCTTGCAACTTTGCTGAATTTGTTTATTTGTTCAAATACTTTTTGTGGAATCATTAAGGTTTTATACACACAAGATCATCTTATCTACAGAGACAATTTTACTTCTTTCTTTTATCTGGATGCCTTTTATTTCTCTTTCTTGGCTGACTGCTCTAGCTAAGATTTCCATTACTATCTTGAACAAAAGTGGCATCCTTGCCTTATTCCTGATCTTAGAGGGAAAGCTTTTAGTTTTCCATCACTGAATATGATGTTGGACATGGGCTTTTAACATGTCTATTTTGAGCTAGTTTCTTTCTATTTCTAGTTTGTTCAGTGTTTTTATCTTGGAAAAGGGTTGACTTTTGTCAAATTCTTTTCTAAATCAAATGAGATAATTATCTGGTTTCTGTCCTTCATTCTGTTAACATGGCCTAATGTGGTTAATGTGACATTTGCCAATTTTACTGATCTTTTTGAAGAACCAACTCAGTTTTGTTGATTGTTTTCTATTGTTTCTCTATTTCATTGATTTCTCCTCTAAGCTTTATTATCTCCTTCCTTCTGCTAAGTTTGGTTTTATTTTGTTCTTCTTTTGCTGGTTCCTTGAGGTTTAAAATTAGGTTATTTATTTGAGATTTTTATGCCTTTTTAGTGTAGAAATTTCCACTATAAACTTAACTGTTAGTACTACTTTTGCTGTGTCCTCTAAGTTTTGGTATATTCCATTTCCATTTTTATCTGTCTCAGTGGGAGTGGGAGTTAGATGTCATCTACGAGTCTTCTTTCAATTATTTTAATACTTATTGGTCAATAGAAGCTTATCATGTCTTGAGTTTCAACATTGTATTTAATTTTTATACAAATTAATCCATTTCATTCAGGTTCTCAAATGTATTAACATGGGTACTCATAATTCTCTTCTATTATATTTTAAACATCTCATATGTTGTGGTTTCGAAAATGTCCAAAGATTCTTTGGCCTCCATTCCTTTAATGTTGGCTGGACTTAGTGACTCACTTCAAACAAATAGAATCTAGTGGAACTGAAGGTGTGTGACTTTGGAGATTGGGTCATGAAAGGCACTTGGATTCCTCCTCACTTGCTTTCTATTGGAGTGCTCATGTTAGGGGTATTAACTGCCATTTTGTGAGGATTAAAGCCACCTATGGAAAGCCTCACATGGTGAGGAATCGAGGCCTTCTAGGGAAAAGAATGTGAGTAGCCATCCTGGAAGTGAATCCTCTTGCCTCTGTAAAGCCATCAGATGAATTTAGCCCCTGACAACAACTTAACTGCAACCACTGATTAGACCCTAATCCAGAACTGCCCAGCTAAGCTATGCCCACATTCCTGACCTACAGAAACTGTGAGATCATCTATGATTGTGGTTTAAAGCCACTGATATTGGAGTGACTTATTGCGCAGGAATAGATAACCAATGCTACTACATATGTCTATATCATTTTTCTTTTGTTTGAAATTTGTTTCTCTCTCACTTTCTCATTTTAGGAAATTTATCTCCACTATTAATTCAACTTTTTGTGATGTTGTGAACCTTTTATCTAGATATTGACACTCGTAGTCCCATGATCTATATCACTTACTTTCCCCCAGTACTGTAAAATGATGTGCCATTGTTTTCTGGCTCCATTGTTTTTTTCTTGAAAAAGTGGCCGACAAATTTATTGATGTTTTTTGAAGTTAATCTTTTTTAAAAATTCTAATTCTGAATGTTTTTAATATGTCTTCTTTCTTTGATTTTAGTAATTATATTCTAAAAGTCCAGATGTTTTATATTTACATTCATTTTGCTGGGTTTCAAAGTCCTCTTTTTATCTGTGGTTTGATATCTGTCATAGGTTTGATAAGATTCTAAGCTATCATTCTTCATTTGGGCTCATTCAATTATTTCTCTCTTGTAGAGACCTCAAATTTTTTTATATGATTGATCTTTTCCTCTGTCTCCCAAATTATTTCTTGTATAGTATAACTTTGTTTCTCTCTACACTTGTTTTGGAAATTTTCTTCTGTAATTAAAGTCAATTATTGCTACTCAAGGTAGCTACGTTCTATATAAAGTTGCTGTGAACAATGAATTAGTGAATACTGAGTCATTGCTGCTAGGAAAATACAGGGCTAGATTTCTGAAAATATTTTCAATGAATAGTCAATAAATAACCTTGTTTTATGCTTGTTTCTGCTTAAAGACACCTTATTTAATATACATTGTTGATTCTTTAACATTAAACTCATGGCTAAGAGACTACAACTCATGCTTTCATGAAGCTTATCTAACACATGTATTTCCTCTATATGGCGCATCAGAGCTTTCGTGCACTTAGGAACACCAGACAGCACTTAAGAACTATGCTTTAGGGCTATTTTAAACAGTGAAATAATCAATAGAAATCACAAGAAATGTGGCGCCAAACAGACCACAAAAGTACACTTCTTTACAGTATGAGAGCTGATACAAAAGAACAGAGTGCTGTCTTGTTTGATTTCAGCTTGGAATGTGTGCATGGTAATTCAAACTCTTCACCATTCTACACATGTGTGTGTCCATGAAGGACTGTGAAATCATTGCAAGTATTGATTTTGAAGTTACAAATAAATTTTACCTAGTAGGTGAATTCCCAAATATGGAAGCTGCAAATAGTGAGGATTGAGTGGATATCCTAGTGTGAAAATATCTATTCAGTGCTATCTACTACCTAATCCATTGGAAACCCATATATTAGCTACTTTATTTTAGTTCTTTTGTTTTCATAGTTACTAATATCCTGCCAAAATTATCAATATTATCTTTTAATTCCTTAATCATATCAAGCATAATTAATTTTTAAATTTTGTAAATTTTGCCATCAACTGACTTGCTTCTGTATCTTTTTCTACTCTCTATTGTTTCTCTTGTTTTTCATCATACAGTCTTATCCTAGCATATGTCCAATAATTTTTTATACCAACATTAGCTATTGTGAAAACATTAGAGATAATTTGAGGCTCTGTGTGATGTTATCTTTCTCCGGAAAGTATTTCACTAGATTCTGGGAGACCACTAGGCTGTGGGCAATATAGAAATATCAGATCACTTTAATCCTCTGAAGTCTTGAGATGAGTCAAAATTAATCTTCAGTCCCTACGAAGGCTGTTTTATTTAAGTTCATAGTACACCTTTGTCCCCAAACCCGAGCTATTTAAAGTTATGCTCAGCTTTTCACCTTTTCAGCCTAGCTTTCATGAATAGACACGTCTTAAATGCCTCACTTACCTATGTAGCTCACGTCTTTTCACTGATTTTGGTCTGCATTTTCTTCCTAAATTCTACCTGCTTGATTTCTTCAAACACACTAATACATTTTGTGTAGCTTTTATAGTTATTTATAGCTGGACTTTGGGGATAAAACATATTGACTGCCATTGCTGGAAGTGCTGCTTGGCTGTTTCCCTCTTTCTTTACTAGGTAGTTTGTGGAGCCAAATTTTTGTTTTTCCATTTTCACTTGTGACAAGTACCAAGCAATATACCTAAGAGAATATTTCTCTCTCTGTTATTTTAGAGTGAAAATAGCAGATAAATACAGCTCAGGAATAAGTAGTATTTGCACATTACCCTTCAGAATAACATGAAAATAGACCTGTGATTTTACTTGAGTGGAAATTTTATATGACCTCTCAATATAGAAGCTCTATGATTTTTGCGATAGTATCAAGATATATGATCTCTGTGAATGTGAACAAGTTAAAAGTGTTAGTATTTAAGTATATTGCTTATTCCATAATCAATTCCAGAACAAAGGATTATGGCCCAAAAACAAATGTTAGTTAGAAATTGGAATATCTCATACAAATTTATCTTCAAGAATATTAAGTTCTCAGTACAATTATTTTCGTTTTCTATAAGAACATATAGATTTATACATTTATTCTACTTATATGTACACGTACGTATACATTTTATGTATTTGAAGTAAACTACTTTTTAATCTTTTGAGCTCTTATATGATGGTTTTATAAAGTGAAAAATTTATTAATCTAAACAATTCAGTGTCCATAACTGTTCTAATTCAACTTCTCAAAATTATAACACTTCAGCAGAATATGTAATATTTCCAAATGGTAATAAAGTGTATCTTTTTGGAATCTGAATATAGTGTGACAACTGACTTAATCACTTAATCTTGGTAAGAACATAAAGAAAGATCCAGACCTTACTGTCTTTAAAATATATCCCTTAAAAAAAAAAAAAATCAGGGGCTGGCCCAGTGGCACAGTGGTTAAGTGCTCACGTTCCACTTTGGCTGCCTGGGGTTCCCCAGTTCGGATCCTGGGTGTGGACACGGCACCGCTTGGCAAGCCATGCTGTGGTAGGCGTGCCACATATAAAGTAGAGGAAGATGGGCATGGATGTTGACTCAGGTCCAGTCTTCCTCAGCAAAAAGAGGAGGATGGGCAGCAGTTAGCTCAGGGCTAATCTTCCTCAAAAAAAAAAAAAAAAATCAAAAGGGAAAAGAAATAAATTGATGTCAATTGGTAATTGTGACCTGGAATAAAAGCTGAAGAATGGACTGTGTGAGTCACATCCACACCAAGTCTGAAAAGAGAGGCAGCCAGTGTGATCGCTGTGGGAGCAAAGTTCCTTAGCACTTTGGCATGAGCAGGGAAACAAACAAACAAAAACCGCTTCTCCCGTTGGTTGCAATACTTGAGAATTACTGGGCTTTTAACAAATGGACAAGGGGTTATTTTCAGAAAATATCTTTTTCCTCTTTATTACAGATAAATTACATAAAATATTAATTCCAAGAGGAGTTTATGATAAACTACTTAGAATTTGAGAATGGGAAGGAGCAAAGTTTTTGTCTATGACATTAACTTCTTTTGTAATACTCCCCAAATAGCTAGACTTTCACTAAAGTTTTCACTGTTATTGCTAAGGATTATGCATGTGACAAAACTACAATTTCAATATTACGTAAATGACAAGGAACAGGAAGAACACAAATACTATAAATCATTAAGATTCACTTGAAACATATCACAATGTAACTTTTTTTTGCTGTATGCTTGAAACAAACAAAAACAGTAAAAAACTGAGCTAAGCTAAGGTAATATTTTACATTTTCTAGAATCCCAAACAAAATCAGAACAATGAAGTTGATTGCAGACTAAAGTTTGAATATACAATCTGCTGAATTTACAATCATCAAATATTTCACTTTTTTTTATGATTTACAGCTGTGTTTAAATAAATCTATCGAATTATACTGAAGCCTGCCATGTAATCATGGACTAATCCCATTTGCATGCTTAGAAAATGATAACAATGAGTTCCACTGAGCAATAAAGATTTAGATAAACAAATTGAGAAGTTTATACACTAATTCTAGGTATTTTTTACGATTTTTATTTGGATCCCTGCTTCCAACAGATCATGTTTTTGACCTTAAACCAAAAGTAAGAAAGACAGATAAGTCAATGCTTGACACTTCCCCGCAAAGACTGGACCATCTGGACGTTTTATATTTGTAACAGGTGCTTCTGGGATTCAGAGCCTAATTCTGGCCCAGATTCTGTTCTGTATGGGTGACTATGTTGCTATGTGCAATTGTGCATTGCATTAATTGAAGAGAATAGAAAAGGCCAAGTACAGCAATTAGTCAGTTGGTCATGCAGAAAAGAGTCTGGTGGCTTTGAGCCATGAAATGTGAATGCACAGATGCACAGTACCATCAGTTTTGCTCTCTGTGGTCTGCTCCTAGTCTGTGACAGGTAAAATGCCTGTGTAACTTGATCTCAGTTTTCTGTCCCCTTTAAAAACAATTTTGTAACCACAGGAGAGAGAAAAATGCTGTATTGACACAATATGTCGTAAATAACTAATGGGAGAATAATAGGCAGAAAGTGAAAACAAAATTATATGTTCAATGTGTACTTTACTCATGAAATACTTAGATGTGTTATTTATTAGATGAAGATACTGTTTTTAATGGTAAATTAAAGATGTTTTCAGACTCATACCATGGGTACAAATTTAATTTTGGTTAAACCTTTTAAAGCATACATAACAAATTAGTTGCTTAAAACCTCAGTTTTCTCTTTTGTAAATTAGGAGTATTGTCAATAATCGAAAGATATAATGAGTGAGAAGAATGATAATCATTTGATTATTCTATTTGAGATCCTATAAATAAAGAAACAAACAATAAAACAACTCATAAACCTAAAGGATTGAGATTATTTTAACATCTATGGTTTCTCTACTCATTTTTAGACAATGCATTATGACATTTCCCACACTTTATGATACCAGTATTGTGATGGTTAATTTCATGTGTCATCATGAATGGGATAAAGAAGGATGCCCAGATAGCTGGTAAAACATTATTTCTGGGTGTGTCTGTGAGAGAGTTTCCAGAAGAGATTAGCATTTGAATCAGCAGACTGAGTAAAGATCACCCTCACCCATGCAGGTGGCCATCATTCTTTGAGGGCCTGAACAGAACAAAAAGGCAGAGGAAGGAAGAAGTTGCTTTCTCTGTTTAAGCTGGGATGGGCATCTTCTCCTGTCATCAGAGGTCAGCTTTCCTGGTTCTCAAGCCTTTTAACTCAGACTGAATTACATCCTCAGCGTCCCCGGGTCTCCAGCTTGCAGATGGCAGATCATGGGACCTCTTGGTCTCCAAAATAATATGAGCAAATTCCTATAATAAATTTCCTCTTCTATCTATCTATCTATCCATCCATCTGTCTATCCATCCATCTATCTATCTGTCTATCTATCCTATTGGTTCTCTTCTCCAGAGAACTTTGACTAACACAAACATTATACTTTATAGTATTCCATTATTTTATTCTATGTTTTATATATCACTTTTAATTCAACTTATAATAAGTTAAATAATAAAAGTAGTGATAAAATTAAATACAAAATGGATACCAGACTTGGATATTCTCTGAGTAAAAAAAAAAAAACAATTTAAACCACATAAACAAAACTGAAACTAGCTTATTTCATGAACATAAGTAAAACTTAGGTTATTTCTTGTAAATGTTCCTAACAATCATAAAAGAAACGTAAGTCATTTTCCTAAAAATAATACAAGAAAATCCCTTTTAACCAATCCCCTGCCATATGGAAACATTCACTGAAATAACCAATCATGGTAAAGATTAAACAATTTCCTCATTCTCACCTCATAAGCCGTCCTGTAACATCGTGCCCCTGAGCTTCAGATCAGTTTTGAATTTGAAAGCTCCCAGTTCGTGAACTGTTCTTACATGCACAATAAACTCTCACTAAATACTCTTTTACTAATCTGGTGGTTTTAGTTTTGCTACTTCTGGATTTTTGACAGTAGCTACTATTAGTGTAACCATGGACCATCTAGGACCAGTTCAACTGACCTCACTTTATCAACCAGGTAATTAAGAGCGGTTTTTCAGGAATTGAGACCCCTTGTCCAGTTCAGGCTAGTTGAGACCACCAACCCATCAATGGGGCCCGTGCAAAGGCCTTATTAGTGACCTTTTTGATGTCAAAGGGCTGAAAATTCCACCTGCAGATCATACTAACCTCACCATTTTGTGAAAAAGGGTCCAATGAAGAGCCATGAAGCTTGAATACGCTTGCGCAGATCATTACCCTACTTCTCCTTACTTCCAGTCATCTATCTCCATACTTTTCTCCACACTTCAGACCACTGTGCCCTTCATCTCATAAATTTTGCCCCAAGACCTGGATAGGGGAGATAGATCTGAGAGCATATGCCTCCTGTCTCCCTGCAGATCAATCTCGCAAATAAAGCTATTTTTCTTTTTCCAAAGGCTGATGCCATAATAATTGGCTCTTTTTGCATATTGAGTGGTAAGCCCTGGCTGGGTAACATTAATTTAATGAAATAAATATTTTGAATACATTCTGTAAATCAAGAACTGTGCTAGGTACTGAGTATGTAACATTGAACAAAACAGAAAACGCCCCTCCTTATAGACACATCATATATTTAATGTTTATTTGCATATTTTCATATAATAATTATAGAATTATGTAAAAGTTGGTGTAATGTAAGCAAAGAAAGCAAGGTAAGGAGGCAGACACAATAAAGATGCTATTTTAGCCCATGAGGCCAGGAAAGAACTATTTGAGGAGGTGATATTTATGTGGAAACTTAAATGAAATGAAACGAGAAAACAAATCTTGAAAACCAATGAATAAAGAGCATTAGAAGCCAAGAGATGAGCAATGGGAACAGAAGGAGCAAGGGATGTGAGGTGGAGCAGGCTTGCTGTGGATAAGGGGCACCTCTGTGACCCAGGCACTTCACTAGATGCGTGAAGTGTTTTAGTTCTGCTGTGTAGATAGGACGCTGTCAAACTGATTAAACACTAAATCCCTGAAGCCAAAGAAAATTATATTCAGGTTCTGACACTTATTAGATGCTTTCTATTCGTGAAATAGAGATTATAATAAGAGTGATAACATGGCACTGTTGAACAAAAGCAAGCGATGCACTTCTTCCAATGCTTGACATACGGTACGTTGCACAGGTATCAGAAAGTCCCCATCATTATCACCACCTTCTATAAACTATTAGTCCCATTCTCTAAATGGGGAAATTGAAACTCACATTTGTTTAATCATACCTGTTCTGTTTATTTTATGATACTTTCAAAACAGCTTTTTGTTTCAAATTAGTTTTATCCAACCTCTACAGTTGTTTGTAGTGGGAGGCTAGTCTGCCACAAGTTATTCCTTTATAACCAGAAACAGAAGTCTCCCCGAGAAAAGATTTTAATGCTTAAAAAAGAACATATTTTCCATACAAATTTTGAAACACATTTGAACTAACATAATCTCTGATACTTGTACTTTTACTGCATATCAAGCATGAAAACATGAAATTGTTCTCTCTCGATGTATCAGTTTGTAAAATCTTGTTTTCTTGGATGGTGAGGTCCATGAAGAACTCAATCCTCAAAGTCTCTGCCTTACTTGTTTTAACACTCAGAGTATGTAAGACTCCAAATCATCAAGTTTCTTATGAAAAAGTTTTTTGTTTTCTTCTGAATACTTTTTATTATCTGTGAGTAGAATAAAACAATATAATAATAAAATAACAACAATAATAATAAAGAACTTGAGTGCCATAGGAATTAAAAGAAAGCAATATGAGCCATCTCTTCCACAAGTTATTCCCTCCTTACTGCCAGAGGTGCAGAGATTTCTGAGCGGTAACATCTCCTTCTTTAAACCATGAGGTTTCTGATCCTAGAGGGAGCCCTCATGGTCAGCACTTTTTCCCCAGTTGTGGTTCTCAGTAATGACTCCCGATGGCAACTTCATGCAGCCTCACTAAGCTTTTTATTCTCTTCATGATAGCGGTCCTGGACTCAGCTTGTAGTCGTTGCTTTTTGTAGCTCTCAGATGTTCTTCATGAAAGCATATTCCCAAAGCTACTCTTACTTGCTGAATGAGTGTCAAAGGGTAATGGCTCTTCGTGGCCATAGTTTTTAGGGTCCTGGTCCCTGCCAAACCTTCTGTTAGCAGCTAGTGTGCCCTAAGAAGTTTATAAGGTCAGGCTGAAAGACCTCTGGAGGTTCGCAGGGAAATAAAACATATGATTTTACATTCCTATGCAATTCCTTAAATTCTGTTTTGTATTCAACAAGGGAAGACACAGACAGTTTGATTCCTTTGGATCAGAGGAGGACACTTATTCTTACCCACTTTTTCTCACTTAGGATGCAGCTTGCCTTGTTCCATACTTGTGCTGGCCAAATTCAAGGATGGCGAAAAGACTTAGAAGTGACAAATACATTTGCACATTCAACTAACAGAACAGAAGGAGGCTAGAAAAATCAGGTTGTAGAAAGGTAATCTCACAGTTGTTCAAAATAGATATTCAAATAATGAAACTGAGTTACATGGAATTTTTTTCTACATATTTCTATATAATTGCGCGCATATTTTCACACACTATGCATTCTCTCCTCTCAATTGGGTTATTCTACATACATGATCGAGCATTCTTAATTCAAAACAAAAAGTTCCCTCACTCAATATCACCCTTCAGTAACTTTTTTCCTCCAATGCTAAGCTCTTCCAAATAATTCTGTACAATTCTTGTTTCAATTTAAACTTTCATTCACTTCTCAAACAAGTGTAATTATTATTTTCAATACCATTCATTGAAATTATACTAATAAAAGCACCAAAAAAATCAGTTTCCAAATGCTCTTCACTTGACCATAATCGTTTTCTTGAATTTCTCTTCTTTCTTCTATTAATTTTCTTCCTACATCTCCCGCCTTACTTTCCAATCCCACTTTGGGAATGACCTTTCTGTGTTTACCCTTGATGGGCTCCTTTGCACCAAGTTATTCACCTGAACTTTGGTCTAAAGTCACCGTGCACTCTCTTATTTATTCCAATTCATCCATATGTCATTATGTTAAATATGTCTTTTTCTCCATAGCTCACCCTTTTCTTCAGTGTCAGTTCCATAGAGCCAAAACACTAAAAACACTTGTTCCTAGATAGCCTATAAGCACCTCAAAATCAACATTCAGAAATGAATTTATGGCCAAGATTTTCATTGAAATCTTTGATCTTCCAATAATTCCTCTGATCAAGATTGATTTTAATTACTTGTTTAAAAATCTGTATTCTCCATAGGCTTTAAAGTGCTGTAAGTGAAAGACTTTTGGGTTTATTTTCCAGTATATCTCCAAAGACCAGAATATAGTAAGCCTTCAAAAACATGGTTACTAGAATGTTACATAAATTAGAAAGCTGATTTTGTCTTGCTCCATGTATGATTTGCCATTAGAAAAAAAAGTGTGTGGGCCCAGCAGGGTGGCACAGTGGTTAAGTTCTCACATTCCATTTCGGTGGCCCGGAATTCACCAGTTCGGATCCCAGGTGTGGATATATGCACCACTTGTCAAGCCATGCTGTGGCAGGCATCCCACAAATAAAGTAGAGGAAGATGGGCAGGATGTTAGCTCAGGGTCAGTCTTCCTCAGCAAAAAGAGGAGGATTGGTGGCAGATGTTAGCTCAGAGCTAATCTTCCTCAAAAAAAAAAAAGTGTTCAAATATTTCAATAAGACATGATTTTGTCTCTTTTCCCTTTCCTGCTTCATTTCCCCCTTATTTCAGACCTGTCCTTTATACCCCAGCCACATACTGCAATTCTTCAAATGTATGAAGTCTACTCATGCTGACTCTTAAAATGAGCTTACGACTCCTTTAACTTTCCTAGAACCCAGTTCCATATTTTTCTAGGCTCACTTAAAACATGGTCTTTTCCACAAAACTTAACCAACCCACATCCAAGTAGAACTCCTGACTCTTGCCATGTGATCCCACTGTACTCTGAACACCACATGACAGCACAGCGTCGACTCTCGTCAATATACATATGTATGTATATCTGTATATATCTAAATATATGTGTATGCATAGGGATGTTTTCTAATATATTTATGTATGTGTCAATGGATATCAATCTATATCTATATCTATGCTTATACCTATATCTATAGAGAATTGGTAACTAATACAAATTTATAAGGGAAAGACAGGTTTAAGTAGGGCCTGTGAAGATTTTTTTCATGAAAGAGACACTTCTATGTCAAGAAATTCTTAAGTCTGCTCAAGAAACGCAATGTAGTTACTATAAAATATTACAATCAATTTAATTAAAGAATGAAAAGTCTTTTTGTTAACAATTTCATTGTCAAATGACAGGGTCACATATAATGTTTGAATTCAAGACATTGTTTAAACCATATTAATGATCTGGATCAGTTTCCAAGAATTTAAATTGCACTGAAAGGGATTATCAATATGAACTTTGTAAATAATTACATTCTGGTGATTAATTTACACACTTTTTCAGAAATGGGGCTTAGAGACAGAGCAATATTTGGCAGAAACTGCAACATCTGTTGTTAGGTTGGGGCTTTTACTTTTTTTTTCAGTTTTTCATAATTGTTGTTCTACTTAAGGCAATCTGTCTTTTAGAAGGTGTTGATTTTCTTTGCTTATAATAAGTCTACTATCATTCAGCAGGCTGTCACAAAACAAGCGTGGAAATTTACAGGTCATGCTTAGTCTCTAAAGATATAATTAATGCAAATGATGGTAACACATGATAAGAACAGGAAATATGAGAAAGAAAAGAAAAACCACGTATGTATAAAAGACCATTATTATGTAGTTAGGTACACATTATCAAAAAAGCACAATTCTGAAATGAAAACAATTTACAGAGGAAATGAAAACAAACAGAATAAAGAATCTGGGCTGATTTATCGTTCACTTCCGGTAAGGGATGACATACCTACATTCTTTTCATGAGTGTTTATCATCAATGGAAAGGAATAGATATTTTCTGAATTATGTTTAATCTTGCTCCCTGAGGTGCCTACTACTTTTTTTGCCTTCTTAATTCCCTCTCACTTCTTCCTTCATATATTCATTCTGTCAAGTTATGTTAGTTAAAATTCTACGTATTTATTCAAGCCTTGCCATAAATGCCTCTCTTTCCCTGTGTTAGCGTACAAGCATTATTATAGCACTTATTATATTCCAATTTAGTGTCTGAGAATATCTGTTGAGCACCAATTATGTGCCACGTACTCTTTAAGTGTCTTTCAGAGTGCCCCCAGTTAATGTCCTGCTTCATGTTTTTCCTGATACCCTCAATTAATTGTTCTTAACTTAAAGGCAAGGATCACATCTGATTCATTTAAGAATATCCTATGTGGTTTTGATCTAAGGCACATATACGTTTGTTAAAAGAATCTGAGTTCCTGAAAAGAAATAGGTTTTCTCATGTCATAAAGGAAAAATAAACTGTGTCCATTCTGCTTCTCCCTCATGTCCTGTCGCTGTCATTCTCAAGTGTAGGTCTGCTCAAATTACTACCTCTGTTTTTGTCTACTTCCCTCAGAGAAATACAAAGCTGTGTAGGTTATAACTAAGGATTTTACCAGAGTCTTACAAACACAAGCAAGTACTTTGTGACCCAAGGGCCACTACATTAAATAGAAAAATGGATTCATGGATTGCCTAGGCAAATCATGGAAAGATTTTCTTTTTCAGGCTCATGTAAAATTAGAGATAAGAAAATGTCTCCTTAAATCACACAAAAGAGTTCCTAGCAGAATTTTCACTGTTTAAGAGGAAATAAAACAAAACTCAATATAAAGTAGCTATGACATACCGAAAAGTGATCTGGTTTCAGTGTCAAATACCTTGGATCTAGTGAAGGTTCTGTTGCTAACCAGTTCTATGGCCTTAGGCATGAAGCTTAACCTTTGCCCCACATCAGTGTCTCCACCTGAAGTGAAGATGTTGGAGTCAATTATGTCTAAATTCCCTTCTAGCTGTGGTAGATGCTATAAAAAGGCACTTTCTGTTATTACTATGTTATAAACTATTCTTTCATTGCTAAAATTATACCTCCATTCCTTCAACCCTTAATATCTTTGCTGTTTTTATAAATATCTTAGACTCGTATACTCTTTCTAAACAATATCTATTCCAGCACGTTTTCAGAAATGTATCAATTTCATTGAGCAGTTTAGCTCTAATGGATGTTATTCTCATAGGGTGTTGAAGGAAAAAGGAAAAGATGCACAACTTTTCCTATTCTCTGCTGAAGCTCATCAAGGCTGAATGGTGAGAATAGCTGGACATTTACACAATTAATTTCCTTATTATTTAAATTGCCCTAACAATTGCTTTAGATATTTTGCGCATCTCACTTTTAGGCTACAGCTTCATTGAAATGTAAATAGGGAAACTTGATTCTTTAAAAGCACACTGCAGAACCCACTGGTGCAGTTGCCCATAATGAAACATTAGTGGAGATCTGGGACCTGGACAAGACACCATCATAATGAAGCTGTCCTTCTCCCTTTTTTATCATCTGAATTTGTGGGATGGTAATAATTTAGAAAGAATATGGGGAAATGTTTGCAATATTTTATCTCAAAATGCTTTATGTCTCTTCTCTCTTTAGATTGAGATTTTGAGAGACCCATTCCATAGCCTCAGATCTTCTAAGCCTCTAGGCCATAAGATCTGTGGTCTATGACTAATAAAATGATGAGATAAATTAATATTGATAATTTGACTTCCTGGAAATAGTTTAGGATCTCTTGTTAATTACGTATTTTTTTTTTTTAGAAAAAGCTGAATAAGTGATGAAAGTTTCCCATAGTGATGATCCCCCCAAATATTCACAAAATTACCTTAAAAAGTAGGTAAATGAGATATGAATACAGTGCTTGTCAGTGTATGTTGTAGGGGATCAGAAATTGCCACTCCAAAATGTGTTTCTCTGGCTTTTATTTTTTTATTATTATTTTTTTTTTTTTGGTGAGGGAAGATTGGCCCTGAGCTATCATCTGTGCCAATCCTCTTCCATGTGGGTCACAGCCACAGCATGGTTTAACTAGCGGTGTAGGTCCACACCTCAGATCTGAACCCATGAATCCTGGGCCATGAAGCAGAGCAAGCCAAATCTAATCACTGCACCACCAGGCCAGCCCCTCTGGCTTGATTATTTTTAAAAACAAAAGACTCAGGAAGAAACTTTGACCTTCCTCCTAACTGCCTAAAAGAATTTAAGATAGGGGCCGGCCCATGGCCGAGTGGTTAAGTTAGCACACTTGGCTTCGGCAGCCCAGGGTTTTGCTGGTTCGGATCCTGGGTACAGACATGGCATCGCTCATCGGGCCATGTTGAGGTGGCATCCCACATCCCACAACTAGAAGGACCCACAACTAAAATATACAATATACAACTATATACTGGAGGGATTCAGGGAGAAAAAAGCAGAAAAAAATAAAAAAAGATTGGCAACAGTTGTTAGCTCAGGTGCCAATCTTTTTAAAAAAAAAAAATTAAGATTGAAGGCCTGCTTCAGGAAGGAGCTCTCAGCATAGATAACTACAGTATAAAATAAAGTAGGTGTGGTAGACAAGGAGGACTAAGCAAGGCCCATTCAATCAAAGTCCTCCCCACGTCCCATTGTCTTTGTAAAGTCTGGCAAACATTTGTTTACCAAACATTTGCTTTTCTAACTCCATGTGAATTGTCTTCCTCCCCTTTGAAGTTCCAAACTACTACCGCCAACATCCTCCTTTGTCTTCACCTAAAGATAGTATTAAGGTGGTGACTTCAGCCATTTTGGTTAGTTTCTCAGCTTTCCTGGGTTTCTCCCATGTATATACATTTTTAAATTTGTTTGATTTTCTCCTGTTATTCTGTCTTATGCCAATTTAATTCTTAGATCATCCAGAAGAAACCAGAGAATAGAGGAATATTTCTCCCTCCCTTACAATGTAAAGAAAAAGGAAAACACACACACACACAGTCACGCTCATCCACTCATCCTTTCATTAATATCCCTCTGATGTTCATTTATTGCTTACACTCACACATAAAATAAAGCTTTTTATCATCATTATTGTTGTTGTTTTTATTCACTGACTAAGCCACTTGATTTATAGCATGTCTGCATATCTATCCTCGGATTTCATTCCATCTCAAGCTCTGTGTCATTCTTCTTTCCTGGGACATTCTATAGAATCATTTGTATACTCAAATATACAATGATGAGGTATTTTTGGAGATGTAAGCTAATTATATCTAGTAGCCAAGCAGAAAAATATGCTCCGGTCAGTGTAGTCTGCCAAAATCCCCCCAAGAATTCTAGGACTGTGGTATCCCTTTGATGTGTGAGAACTCACAGTATAGAACAGTCATAGATTTGTAGCCAAAATCTTGAAGTTCTGTCTTTTCATAGTAACCAAGTGACAAAGGGGAGCAGAATATGCCACCCCAAAGTATGCCATTTTGGCATATTGATTATTTTGAATTAGTTACTTACAAAACAGCCGCTGCCAGAAGGACACTCTGACCCTCCTTTGTCCCCTTAAGAGGAGGAAATAAATCTTCCATGTGAAAGGTATTCTTCCTGTACCAGGAGGGTAAAAGGCAGCTTTAGCACCAGAATAGGGAATTCAGGGCTGGAAAGTCTATATAAACAAAACTTGTTACTTCCTCCCTAAATTACTATCCCCAAACCAAACTTCTTTGTTTTGTCAATTCTTCACAAATTTATTGTTTCTTTGTCTAAAAGATATAAAAGCTGCCTGCTTTTGTCCCTTTTTTGAGTCTCATATTTTTATGAGGTTCCCATACATACTAAATTAAATTTGTTTTTCTCCTATTAGTCTATGTCAATTTAATTATTAGACCTGCCAAAGAACCTAGAAAGGAGGAAGGCAAAGTTTTCCACCCTGACATGACTTTGAATAAGTCGTAAAAATATTTTGTTCTTAAATTTATAAAGTGATAAATAGATATTTAGATTTAAATTTAGAATTTTTACTTCATTATTATCTTTATGAAGTTGTCATAAGAGTCAAATTGATGTATGTAAGAAGAGGTTTTCAAACCACAAGATGTTATAAACATTTAAAATACTTCTGGGGCTGGCCCCGTGGCCGAGTGGTTAAGTTCGCGCGCTCCGCTGCAGGCGGCCCAGTGTTTCGTTAGTTCGAATCCTGGGCGCGGACATGGCACTGCTCATCAGACCACGCTGAGGCAGCGTCCCGCATGCCACCACTGGAAGAACCCACAACGAAGAATGCACAACTATGTACCGGGGGGCTTTGGGGAGAAAAAGGAAAAAATAAAATCTTTAAAAAAAAAAAAATAAATAAAATACTTCTGCTGTTATTGTTAATACTACCTAATTTTTATTTGGAATTTAGAATACATTAATACAATCATTGTACCTAATTTCATTCATCACTAACTACACATTTTTAAAATTTTATGCATATTAGTCGGTCAAACCTCAAAGTAAACCTATGAGGATATACTATTATTATCATTTACTGATGGGAAAAATTAATACTAAAAATATTAATCAAATGCCCCATCAATATCCTCATTCAATCAATATCTTGAGGTTCTTATTGCTTTTATTCTCAAATTTTAAATGTCTGTGCCATAAATCAGTCCAAGATAATTTATCAAGAAGAAAATAGCCAGAGTGAAAACACATACATATCAGTACTTTTGCTGCACAGGATAATGTATTATTGAAGATGTGCTATAGAACCACAAAACCCTGAAAAAATGTAATGTGCAAAGATATTTGCATTCTACTCTCCATGTTGGAGTGTGACAACTGCAGAAAAACAGTAAAAGAAAATCACTAACGTGATACCCGGACACAGTAAGAATAGCAGTTGATAAGGTTAGGTCACCATAAAATGTCCTAATTACATCATAACCTCGCATTTTCACTTGCAAACGATCTTTTCCCAGCAGGGTAGAAATCGAGATTCAAACTACATAACCCTTCATCCAATATCTTTGCTGTGCTAGAGAGAAGGCTTAAGCAACTTAATTTTTCTCACAAAGCCTGATGTTGATATTTGGCAGCTTCTGATCTGGCTGGGTGCCCTGACATGAATTGCAGATTCTCTGTGCTCCTTTCGAGAGGAGTTTGAAGAGGAGGCAAGCAGATGCAGACAAACGCAGATGGCGCCCAGAAGCCAAATAGCATGAGGCTCCTCACTACAGCAGGAGTAGATTTGGCAGTCTCAATGCTGTTTTAAGAAAGAAAGGTAATTTCTATAAAGTAATTAGATAGTCACTTAACTCAAGCAAAACGTTGCGTGATTGTATTTAGTTTCCATATCTTTAGGAGGTGTTCTTTGAACGTAAGTTAAAAGGAAGCAGTTGTTTTTGGTTGTTATTGGTTTTGATTGCTGTTTTTTTTTTAAGGCAATAATGGAATTTTAGAGTTGAAAGTGATATTTAAATTGGAACCTATTCTAGTTAATCTCCACAAGTGAAGTCAATCTTGACCTTTTCAAACAGATATAACGAAATGAGAGGTTGTTGTTGCGTGGGCTGGCAACTTGAAATCTTATTTCCCAGCTCCTGGATTTTCTGGCTGTAGCCCTTACCTTCTTAGCGCTGCGTTACTTCTCCTTAATCCCCTACTCTTACAGAATGGAGGCTTTCATACCTGTTCGTGCAAAACTTCCATCAACAATTTCCCCCAATGGTAGGTCTCTGTTCATCTCTTGGGGGTGGGGAGGGGCATTGCTTTCTAACATCCACTGGAAAGTTCTTACTTAGTGTACACCACTTCACTCATTCTCCCTTGGGGAAGTGGGGTCATTTATCTCAAATATGCGTGAATAATCTCCACTCTTCTTACCCATAGAAAGTACCTACTATTAATTGATTTCCTGTCCCTCTCTGGGACATTTGCAGCTTTGAGTAGTTAAATTCAGAGACCTTAAACTTTGATATACTCTTTCGATATTCTAAAACATAAAACAAAGAAGTAATTTAAGGGGGCCAGCCACGTGGACAAGTGGTTAAGTTTGCACTCTCTGCTTCAGTGGCCCATGGTTTGCCGCTTCAGATACTGGACATGGACCTACACACTGCTCATCAAGCCATGCTGTGGTGGCACCCTGCATAGAAGAACTAGAATGACTTACAAATAAGATATATAATTACATACTGGGGCTTTGGGGAGAAAAAAAAAGAGGAAGATTGGCAATAGATATTCACTCAGGGCCAACCTTCCTCACCAAAAAAAAAAAAAAAAGTAATTTAAGGAAATGATTAAAGCTACATGTGTACAGGATGTATGGCATTGGGCCTTGGATTTTAGTTTGTGGGAAAGGTATTTTTAACCTGGGAGATGTTTATGTTTATCCAGGTGATATTTCTACAGTTGAGCATTTGGCTTTTTATTCCTGAGGCCTGGGCAAGATGTTCAAGCCAGTTCTGTGGTGACTGCAGAGACTTGAGCAAAGGCATTACCTTAAGGAAAGATGCCTCGGCTTCAGAAGAGGTGCTGGACATCCCTAGGCTTGGCAAGGTTTTTGGACCTCAGAAAAAGCTCACTTGGGGTGCTGCATTGCTCAGCAAGACAGACCTCACAGGGCTTAACAGCCAGCAGAACCTCATGATTGAGGTCTGACAAGCAAAGGCTGGCTTCTGGGGGTCTAGCAAGCGAAAGGCATGGAGCCCTCAAGGCTACCCTCGGCAAAGGCTGGATTACTTGTGATCCTGCAAGCGAAGAACTGTCCCTTTAGTTGATACATGTGGCTTCAGCATGCATGTTTTCATTGCTTGCTTCACAAGTTCAGCATTTCCTAAGCAGGCATAGACAAAGCATAGGTTCCCTTTCAGGCAGAAGAACACCTTGCATCTGTAACATCTTTTAGAAACTGATTTAGGGAAGGCTTGCTGCTTTGATATCATGTGGCAGCTGAATTTCGTGTGTCCCTCACAACACTCGAGAGGTTCCAGCTTTAAATTGTTAATGCCAAGCCTGCATGAGGAGAGCGAGATTAGCAGCCTCAAAGCTTTCTTATATTCCAGGTCAAGAAGGAAACCACAAATGGGAGTGTACCCTGAGTCTTCTCACTGGTGCAAAGAACCAGAGGAACTCAAGTTGCTTGTGAATTGGTTAAGTTCATAGAAGAAAGAAACCTCCCCAGGAGGCAGATTTCTTAAGCGTAAACAGTTCCATAAGAGGCAACAGAAGAAACAGCCACTGTGGTGCACGACTGAAAACACCCACTCACTAGGGGGTGTAAATGCCAGGTTCCTAGCTACAGCCCAAACGGAATATAGAACTGGGTGTCAGACTCCAGGAACTCACAGCGGAAATAGAAATTAAAAGTTTGTGCAAAATGGTAATGTAGGAGGGCCAAAATCAACCTGATGATGGTCAGTTTCTTCCAATTAAATTTAATTCCACGGGTCAATTTTTTCATTACTTAAGCAGAGAAGAGTGGTGCCTGTATGAGTTTGCTAAGGCTGCCATAACAAAGTACCACAAACGGGGCAGCTTAAACAACAGAATCCTACTTTCTCACAATTCTAGAGGCTAGAAGTTTGAGATCAAGGTGTCAGCAGGTTCATTTGTTCTGGGGCTTGGAGACAGGTCTTTTCCCTGTGTCTTCAGATGGTCTTCCTTTTTTGCCTCTCTGCCTCCTAATTTCCTCTTCTCATAAGGAAACCAGGCATATTGGATTAGGGCCCACCTTAATGACCTCATTTTCACTTAATTACCTATTAATAGACCTTATCTCCAAATACATTCATATTCTGAAGTACTGGGGGTTTGGACTTCCACATATGAATTTTGGTGGGGTGCAATTCAGACCATAATGACACTATTTAGGAATGGCTCCCCAAAACCTCAATAATACCATGTTAATCATGCTTGATGCCTGCTTATCCTTTGTTGTCCTTGTGTTATTTTCCCAGTCTTGGGAGCTCGAGTAACTTGTGGAACATAATATCTAAGATTTTAAACAACTTAAGCTTTTAAGACTTCACCTTCCACTCCCCAAGTGTCTCTGCACTTGTGGTACTGACATTCCTGAGGCTGTTCGTCTTTAGAAGGCCTGATTTTACTTCAGATAAGAGTCACTTAGGCTGACTTTTAGAGCAGAGACAGCTCACTCTCAGAAAGGATTTTTAAGGTTATAGAACGGGAAAGTGACAGACCACACTAGTTTAAATGTTAAGACGTTTTAATTCTAGAATGCTGACTTAGTAAACACCACAATTTTTTTTATTCATTCATAAAATACTTTTACGCCATCAATATGTTCTAAGCTTTCAACTAAAGGGAACAGAAAACAAATCACGTTAACTATAAAATGATGCTGGATGTTTCCTGACCAGCTGCAGGAAACTTACTGAGGACGTGATTTCAAATCCTTACTATATTCACTCTACTCAACAATCTGCGATTACACAAACACTGTTACAACATTAGGATTTAGAACATGGCACTAGTCAACAGTTTAGAATAAATTAAAAGTCTGAAACCAGATAATTCATCTACAAATTGATCAACAGATAATTAGAAATAGTTTAGAAAGTCTGGAATCTTGCCTTTCTAAAATGACGTTGTTGTTAAACATATTTGTTTTCCTTTAATTGAGTCTGCATCTTCTAATAGTACTAATTAATAAACAGCCAAGGAGTCATTTCCTTTGCCTCCCTTTCTTCTACTTCATTTGTTTAAATGATACCAATGGCAAGACCACCTTGAAATTTATGACGTATCTGAAGAGATCTGAAATAACGAATTTACCAGTAATGGAAACATGAATTTGACCAGGATTTTAGAAAATCTGGAAACATAGTACATTTTGTGAAGCAAGGTATTGGAGCAAAAATGCCAGTGACATTTGATACAGATGTAAAATGTTAGAAAGTTCTTTTACCGATAAGCAAATTAAAATAATAATAATGATGATGATGATGATTAGTGGTGATTCATACTTATCATAGGCCAAGCAAAGTTCTAAATTCTTTACACGTGTTTTAATTCACTGTATCTGCATAATAAAATGACCAGGTATTCCTCATTACAGTTCATGAAATGGAGAGAATCAGAAAGTTTATATCTCGCTCAAGATAACACTGCTATTTAGTAGCAGACTTTTATAAAAATATACACAAAGATACAGCAATTTACACATGAACACTTTCTCCTGTTGCCTTTTTACATTAATATTTTTATTTTACTAAAACATACACGCATAAAAGTGTGCAAATCATGTGGGCAGCTCTATGAATTATCAAAAAATGAAAAAACTCATGGAATCCCCACCTAGAACTAAAAATTGAACACTACCAGCATCCCATCATTAGTACATCCCTACCTCTCAGAAGTAACCTCTACTCTGACTTGTAATAGCATATATCATCACAACTTTGTACTTTATTTAAATGAAATCGTATGATATGGATTGTTGACTTCACTTGACTTTATCTTTTGTGAGCTTCATTAGTTTTGTTCCATGTAGAAAGTGTCCATGAATATGCGCATCTGTTTCCGAGCTTCCTCTTCTGAGCCATTGATTTGCTTATTTAGCCTTGAATTAACACTACACAATTAGATTTACTATAGCTTTTCAAAAAGTTGTTGATCTTTTCAAGATTGTCATGGCTTTTCCCAGCATTTCAATAGAAATATTAGAATCAACTTTTCAATTTACACACACATGTCTACACAAACTGCTGGGATTTTTTCCAGGGAATCCATTGAATGTATATACCAATTTTAGGAAACATATAACATCTTTCCAATATTGAATCTTCCAATCATAAACTTGGGTCTATTCTTCCTGTTATTTATATCCATAATTTTTCTCCATAATCTTGATACCTTTCTGTATAAAGGTCTTGCATAGATTTATTTCTAAGTGTTTTGTTTTTCCTGCCAATGTAAATGATATATAACTATAAAATTCATTTTCCAATTGTTTGTTGGTTGAACATATGTAAATATAGCTGATTTTTAGATTGAACTTATATACAAGCTTGCTAAATCATATTTAATTTTAACAGCTTAGCATAGTTCAATTATTTTATTATAAGAGTTCAACATTTTATTACAAATGTTTACAATATTATTGCAAATAGTGAGAGCCTTATTTTTTCCCCCAATCCTTACATACTTAGTTTCTTATCTTGCAGCAGTTAGAAACTCCAGGACAATGAATAATGAAAGTGATGACAATGGGTATCTTTATATATTTGTGACCTATTAATATTTCATCATCTGGAATGTTTCTGCAGGGTTTTTTAAATACTAATAATTGAATTAAAGAAGTTATTTTTTGTCGCAGTGTGCTAAGAGGACACTGTTGATGGTGATGTTCGTTTGGTTTTGGTTTTTAATCATGAATGTGTGTTGATTTTTGTTTTATCAAATGCTTTTTCTGAATCCACTGAAATTGCTTTTTTCATCTTGGCACGAGATGAAAGTTTTCTCCTTTGTTCTGTTAACGTAGTGAATTACATTAATTGATTTCCCAATGTTAACTCAATCTTTCATTCACAAATTAAACTCAGCTTGGTGATGATATATTGTTTATTTTATGCATTGCTGGACTTGATGTGCTAATCTTTTGTTTAGGATTTTTGCATCTGTGTTTACGAGATATTTCAGGCTATAGTTTTCCTTTCTTGTAATATCCTTGTCAGATTTTTATGTAAGGTAAGACGGTCTCAAAAGAAGAAGTCATTAATTTTTTTTCCTATCATTTGAAAGAGTTCACGGAAATATTAATATTCTTTCTTTTTTAAATATTTGGAATAATTCACTCATGAAACCATCTGGACCTGTAACTTATTTGAGGAAAAGCTTCAAATTATGAATTCAATTTATTCAACAGATCAGGGACAACAGAGATTTTCTTCTTGCTTCCTGGTTTGCCCTTAACTTTCAAGAATTATGACATTCCAATACAGAATGCCCAGAGTTCTTTGTCTTTGGGAACTCTTTCGGAATCTTTAGCTACCGTGGTAGCAGTAGCAAAACAGCAGAAAAACTAATTTAAAGAAGAAGCCAGTGCATAGAGTACTGTCTCAATTCAATCACAGATGAAGAGGATTGAATGGATATTTCACTCTCATCAAGTTAAAAACAAAGAAATGGAAAACTTTCACAGGCATCTTCTTAATTTTACATTAACTCTTATTCCATGTTGTTATGATTTTTTTTATTTTTAAGATAGAAAGTTATGAGTATGTGAGAAAAATACTTTTTTCAACCTTGTTAAACAGATGTAATGTAAACAGCTGCTAAAAAATCTGGTACAATGAATAAGTTGGCAAATCTTTATTCAGGTGTGAGCGGTTTTTGGGCTTATATGTGCTATTATATATTCAATTTTCAAGTTTATACCTTAAACCAATTATAAATTTGTAAGAATAAATAGTTAAAACATTGTGACATCTATGTAATATACAAATATTTAAATATTTTAATATCTCACCAAAAGTTTACATTTTAAAAAATTATAAAAATACTCTTTTGCTTTATATTCTAGCAGTGGACAATTGTTGCATAATAAAAAATTTATCTTAAATAGGATTCCTGGAATTGAAATGTTGTCAGTGCTATTTCCTTGGTATAACACACAAATTTACCTAATTCTGATTTTTCAGCAGAGATGTTAAAATCATTTAAAATATTTTCACTTTTGAATGTACAGTGCTTACTATTATTTGTCAATTCCTAGGCTACAATAATCAAAATTATTTTGCTAATAACAAAAATTTATTTTTAAGTTAATTTTAATAATTTAGATGGAAGCAAGGACTAAATACATATTCATTTAATAATAGAGAAAATCCATCGGATATAACCTTGCTTTTTAAATTACATTTTTTTCATAAAATACATAGCAAAAAAACAGCCAAACACCACATATAGCACCCATTATATCATTAGTGTCAACACGGTATGACATCACTATAGATTACCTAAAATGTTGCCCAGTTGGTTTCTGGTACGAAGTGGAATCGGGCTTACAGGGAATGCAGAGATCACAGAAATGTAAGTGTGACTGTCTTTTTAAATATGTGAATACTGTACTAAATGTCTAAGTAAAAGTGGTAAAAATTATAGTGCTAACTTCTTTTAAAAATGGTTTCTAGTTCTTACAAAGCCAGTTTTTTAAATATATATTTCTCCACTTCAATAATAGATGACTTAATTGTAAGTAACGAACATATTCCTGGAAGATTACTGTTTTAGTAGAAGTAGGGGAACTTGGAGTCCAGCTTACTTTAACACAGACAACAATTCAACGCATTAACCTTGATCAATATTCAGTATGTAATCTAGAATTATTAATTTGTAATTTATGAGTGCTGAGATTTAATTTACCCAGTTTGTTATCTGAGCCTAATAGTGAATTTGCTGCCTTCTCTTCCTGTTTTCCCTGTTTTCTCCTGGAGCGGGCCTGAGCCTCGTTTAGCTCCCTGTGGTATTACTCTTTGGGCAAGTCAACAAAACAGACAATTGTGTATGAACAAATTCTCAATACATCTAGGACGTTTTCTGTTGCTAATACCATTAGTTCACCTTTGGGTGAAAACAGCACAATTGGAGTTTATATATTTTCCTCAGATAAAACACCAAGAAACAATGGTTGTCCGTGAATTAAAATGGATAAATAGAGGAAAGATATTGTGCTTGTTTTCCTCTTTTCTCTCTTGCAATCAAGATCAAAATAAGCTCAAATATGAATCTCATGAGATGGAAAAAATCCTTCAGAGAGACAACAAGATGTCCAGGGGTGAGAACACATCTCTAACCTCAAACGATGTGGAGGCGCCTGCAGGCAGGGGAATGGCCAACTTAAGTGTTCCAGGGATTTATGGATGTGCCGCTCTTTTGCCTACACATTAATTCTGATATGTTGTTGTTCACAGAAAAGGGTCCTTGTTCTGGAAATTCTCTGTTGTAGTGTTTAGAGAAATAACTACTTTACTCTTTGGTGTGAGGTCAGGAAGAGCAGTGCCCATGGAGTGGGTATCGCTATCAATGACTCCTCTCAGTGGGGAAGCTATCATTACTGCATCATAGTTAAATCGGCAGCAACTCAGGTTAAACTGAAGAAATAGGACACACTGATCAGAATTTCAATCTCTCCTTTAGGAATTCAAACGCTAAGCTGAAGATAGGCACTGCTACCAGGAAATTTTGATTTTTATAGCACACTCTACAATGAGAAATTATATAATTAAGGAATGGGTTAAAATGATTTATGTTGATATCACTCATCATAATGTCTATGATGTTTCACCTTCACAGACTAATCGAAAGTTTCTAAAATTCCCGGTTACCATCATATTTATGAAATACTACATTGAAAACTGTATTTTCCCATATAATAAGTTGGATATATTTGTGTGCATTAAAAAGTTTTCTTATGTATTTTTACATATCAATTTTATTGAAATTGTGTGTTAAAAAGATGAAATCTTTTGAATGAAAAAATGGAGGCATTTTGATGCTCACAATGCAAGTACTTGGGTGAATACGGACTTTGTTTCTTTGTTTTCATTTCTAGATGGTTTCCAGACAGGCCTTTGAGAACATCTGCATACTTAATGACCCCAGAGGGATTGGCCTTCCTCCAGGCCAGGAAACAATCACTAACTGCAGGAGAGAACAGTTGCATGGATGCTCCAAATATCTTAGAGATGAGAGATTGTCTTTCTTTAAGAAACCATCAAGTCGAAACCCATCTGTTAAGCTCTGTTTATTTGATGCCAGCAGTCCTAGGCTCCCAGGTCCATCCTTCTTTGCTTTGATTTATAGTCCATTATGCTCTCTAGATCCTCTAATATGCAGCAATTCTACACCATTCCCCACCTTCCTGAAACATTTTATCAAACCTCCTTTATCTTTAACCTCTTTTCTGAAAGTTCCTTTTGTCTTCTTAACCAGGGTAGACCTCAATAATACTGCCTTCTTAATATGCCTCTTCGGGGAGGATTTCAGGCACCAGCAAAGATGGAGCTAGTGTAGGTTTCCTCATTTCTCACTGCATTTCCAAAACTTTTATCCTGTTTCTTCCCACAAAAGACTTAGTTACGATGAAGCACAAGATATCAAAGTGCCACTTTCTTTCCTTTGAGGTACTTCATCCTGAGACTTCTTGTTCGTTCTTGTTCAGACATTAAAACCTTTGGATGCTGGCTCACAGTATTCCTCTCCACTTCTTTTGCTTTCATTCTTCTGTATGACTTCAAACTGCACATAGATGATTAGCCCATAAATGTGCCACTCAGTTACTTGGATCTTCTTATCTCCAAAAACCATTTTCTCCCTATCATCTAACTCTCCATCCCCATTGTCATATCTTAAAACCTTTATGATTGCCTAATACATTGATTCAGAAATCTGAACTGTCCCACTTTCTGAATATACTTCCTACATCTCTGTCTTATTTCCTTAATCACTCAACTCTTGAAGAAATCCAATTCATTATCTCCATTAGCATTATTTCAGTACTATCACTCCTCATATTCTCACTTCTCTTATTATTCAGCTTAGATTCTGGTTCATTATAATACCCTTGAAAATGCTCGTTACTTTTTTAACTCTCTCTCCAGTGCGCTGACCTGAAAACTTTCCAACCCTGATTCCCTGTAACCATGTCCATTTTCCTTGTCTATATCTTGTCTATTTCCCTGTTAATTTCCTTGAATTCAGAGTAGTGGAACATAGCCAGAGGTACTGCTATTATTAACATAGAGATAATACTACATACTAAACATTTACATACATTAATTCAGTCCATCTTTACAAACAACCTAAGTACTGTCAGTATCCCTGTTTTACAGATGAGGAAACAGAAGCACAAGAAAATTTTACTGTTTCCAAGATCATATATATGATTTATTTCAGAAATGGAACATGAACTTGTGGGGACCTGGAATTGGCCACCCCAAGATATGTCTCTTTGGCATCAGGATTATTTGAGGCTGATTGCTTTTGATAAACTGGGACAGGGAAGGAGGCTCTGAGGAATGGAACTTGCCCTTTGTTAGGACATATTTATGTTTGTAAGGTAAATCTCTATCTGTAAAGGTGCCTCCCTCTCTGTACCAGGAAGAAGAAAGGAGATGACCTTCTCTCTAGAAACTCTTAATCAATACCAAAGACAAGGACTTAAAATCTGCATTTTATTGTGCTAGTCTGGTAACCTCCTGTAACTGACTTCCCTCCCCCTCCCAACGTTGGCATTTCTTAAGGATTAAGCATCTTTCCTTAGGCTAGGAACTGATTGCTGCTGTGCTCACCTGTGACCACCCAGCTCCAGACAATCGACTTGCCTCCTGCTACACCCACCGAGAGAGATAGCAGACCATTACCTGCTGTGTCCATCAAGCAATGTGACGACAGGGCAATCTTGTGACTATTGTGGGAGGACATTTCAATCACATGTGAAACACCCTGTTTGGGGGTATATAACCACTATGTGCACCCCACTTCTTCGGTGCCCTTTCTTCCTTCGGGAAGAAAGGCCCCAGGCCATGGTTCCTCATAAAGCTTTGTTTAATTTTCTCTTGCTATTCTGTCTCATGTGAATTTAATTTGTTCTCCGGCCAGACGAACCCACATTTGGGAAGAGGAAATGCCTTCCTCCCCTACAAACTCATGTGATCCGACTCCAGACTCTGTCCTCTCAGCCTCTACAGTATCTTGCCTCTACACAAAATACTGGGTAGTAACATTATAAAACCACCCAAAATGCAAATAGAGACTCAACATTGTCTAGCAACTCTACGTTTTTCCTGCTTTCCACTGTAAGTAGATTTTAACCTCTCCTTTCTTCACCACCTCCAAAAAACTCTCACCTCTCACTACCAAATGATAGACCTGCTTCATTGATCCTTGAGAAAATGTATATCAAGAACTCTGAAATTATCACTCTACCACAGATATAATTTTACCTACTCTGTGCACATAGTGCTTACCTTCCTTCCTATTGTTATTGAGCAAGGGCTCAATCTGCTCACCACAAGACAAAAGCCAATCTGCCCAGAGGCAAGGTGGTGGTACAGAAAGAACTTTATTAAGTGATGAGCTAGCTAATAAGAAGATGGTGGACTATCACCCTGAAAAAAACATCTTACAGGGAAACTTATTTGGAAATGACTTATATAAGGCAAATGGGGTTGGAGAGGGGCACAGCAAGTCAGGCAATGGATCATTGCAGACCATTGAGTGCCTCTTCACAGATAAAAAGTTTTGGATCTGCTGAATGCAACATTCCTTAGAAGTCGGAGAAAACATCACTTACTTCCTTATCTGAAACAGAAGGAACAATTTTGGGCAGAGGACATAAATTTTCTACTAAGAGGTTATTCTTTCTACTGGTTACTGATTAGCTCACCTATGTGCAGTTCTAAGCATCTCTAAAAGTTTGCTGTGAGGGTAGGATGGAGGTCAGGTAAAGTTCAAAACATGGAGTCCTGCATATTAATATGGGAACTCAGTCTCACTATTAAAAAGCAAATAGATTTATCGAAGGTTATTCCTTCTACATCTGCTCAAGTTTTCATCCTGTCTTTTCCTTTCAAGGAATTTATTCTGATCTGAATTCTCTAACATTTAACATTCTCAAAAATGAAGCCAGTCTTCTGAATTTTAGTTATTCTAGTGGATGTGAAATGGTATCTCACCATGGTTGTAATTTATATTTCCCTGATGACTAATGATGTCCAGCATATTTTCATATGCATATTATCCATTAGCCTTTCTTTGTGAAATGTTTTTCAATTATTTTATTCAATTTTTCTTGATGGTTTGTCTTCTTTTTATTGAGTTTTAAAAGTTCTTTATATATTCAGGATACAGGCCCTTTTATAGTTGTGTGGCTTGTGAATATTTTCTCCAATTTGTGGCTTCTTTTTTCATTTTTCAACAGTGAGATGTGAAGAGCAGAAGGTTTTCAATGTAAAAGCCAATTTATCCATTTTTTCATTCAATGGCGTATTATATTTACATCTACTGCCTTATTAGCAGTTTGTGTTCTCATTTTGAACCGTATGTTTTTGTCCAGGAATATGGATTCATACTAACAGCATTCAACCAGACTCTAATATCAAATGTTTACTTGCATATGTATAAACTGTGTGACCAAAAATAAGTGTTTATCTTCATTGAGCTGCAATTTTATCAAAATTAAGTTAGGAATATTAATAACTAACATCTATTGAGCTAGACTTATGATAAGAGTTTTGCAAACATTTTATTTAACCCTTAAATTACATCCTATAATTAGGTACAATTACTATTCACAATTTTTCAGATAGTAGTTGAGACTTTGGAGTGGATAAATACCTTGCCTAAATGTAACAACAAATGGCTACAACGTAGCAAAGGAGAGACTTGAATTCAGGGATTAATAGTACTGGCTAACTCTCTAAAATTTCTTAGAATTACTGTATACGATAATGTGCGAGATTGTTTTGAGCTTTATAAATTTTTGTATTTTTCTCACTTGTTTGGTAACTGTGGTTTAAAATTCATCATATTTCAAAGCCGTTTCCGTTAAATATTAAGTTTTTCAGGTAGATCCAGCACTTTCCTTTTCTTTTCACATGATATACCTTCTCAATGCTTAATAGTGAATCCTTATCTAGGAATGTTGACTTTTCTAGTTTGTCCTGGATATCATCAGCAATTCTTTAATATTTTAATATTACTTTTTTAAAAGTTAAAATTATAAAACCACCATTAGTTAAGAAGTAACGATGATTTTGCTGAGTCCCCAGGTGTTGGGTCACTGACCTACTAACCACAATCCTCTGGCTAATGTAGAGTGGTGTTTACCTCTAGGGAATGCTAAAGTCTGTGTCTATATTATCTCATATAGGAACTATTAATAAAAAATGTCTTTTTCTTTAAGGGAGAGCCTCTCAATAAACATTGTTTTACAGAAAGTGAATCCTGGAAATATTCCCGAGATTGTCTACTAGAACCCAGTAAATGTTGTGCCATTTAGATGGGATGATAAGCTCTCCAGTTCACTGTAGTCCCTGTAATATAACCTACTTAGTCCCTGTCCACATCCACCAAAATAATTTTTGCTATCAATCCCTGTCGGTCTTTTCATTACCAGAAGAGCTATGAGAATAAGCTATATCTATAGCTATATCATTTGAAGAAAACGGGACAAGATATTTAAGGTGTCAGGGTACTAGGGCCCACTCACTAAGGCTGCTCATAATTAGCTCAAAGAGATGACTGTATACATTTCTTCCTCACTCTGAATTCATGACATCACATTCAAATCTTCAACTCTGTATACTCCAAACTGGGGCCTTTTTTTTTTGGTAGATCCAGCTTTCAAACATTTACCAACCCACTACAAATCGAAGTACCTGAAAATTGCTTAAAGAAAATTAAATCTGCATGTTTTATAATCCTTGAATATTTGTTTCATTTTGAATAAATTAGATAACATCATCCAATTAATTTCAGATATTCATAACATTAATTACTTATCTTTCGAAAAATCTCATGAGACATTAATGATCTACAATTTGTTAACCATGATTCATATTGTAAACAGGAAAAATAAAGAGATCACTGAAATACTGAAGCAACACATATTTCCTCCAAAACACTATTATCATTATTTTATCTTCATTAATATATATTTTTAAATATTTACATAACTACTTAGGAATTATGTATTATTTTACTGTCCTTACAAATAGAATTTGTATATGATTTGGTACATGGGGAATGAAAAGTCTGAAAATAACTGGGAAATTACACAAATTCAAGAAGAAATTTTATGTTCAGGACACTATACCTTATGTTCAGGAACTATAATAGGCCAGGCAGCAATTGTGAGAAAATGGTTCATTAGGGATCTCCAAAGGGAAATCATTGTATGGTTAGGGATGCTGGGAAAATATTAGAGCTGTCTGAAATTATAGATTTTGTACTGAAAGAGTAGTGATAAACTAAATTAAATTCAGAGTGAAAGCCAAAAAGACATACAATTGGATCAACAAAGGAGAAAGTGTTTATGGTTGTTTATTTTGCTAAATCAAAACAAATAATAATAATCATGATTCATATAATTTTGATATTGATATTATTTCTGAAAAATTAATGAGATAAGTTTATTAACAATATTAAAGTAGAATATCTTGTATTATCCATGATTCTGCTCCAATCTGCAATTTTTACACTCTAAAATCCCTGGCTATATCTTTGAGGCAGAAAAATTACATCTATATTGATGTATTCTGCACCTCCTAAAAATATTTAGAACCATTCAGTTTTAGAAATTATCACTATTATCACCACATAATGGAATATGTGAATACCTTTGATAAAATTTTTTGAAACTTTCAATAAAATTTATTGATTTAGGCTGATTAGAATATAAAGATAAAAGTAAAATTTGATTCATTCCAACACATAATGCCATAACAAATGAGACCCAAAAGGACCTCTACAAATCTTTTCTATAAGCACTATGGATTCAATTTCCCAAGTGTGATAGTTGGCAAAAACAGCTTTGTTTTGAACTGCCCTTTATGTTCACTTCAATTGCTTTCCCACATTGAATCTGGGCTAAACCACTTGACTTGCTTTGGCCAAGGGGATGTGATCAGCTGGCTCAAGCAGAGCCTCAAAAGAACACTTGTGTATTTCTACTTGTGCTCTACCATTACCCTCAGAGCATTCCTGGGCTGCTTTAAGTTAGGAGGCGCATTGAGCAAATTCAATTCCACCTGTCCTCCCACTGAGGATCGATAGCCATCTGACCACAGGCACATGCATGAGCCCAGCCCAGCCCAGAACAACCCAGAAGAGCCAAGTCTAAATCACCAACCCACAGTCCTGTGAGCCAAATAAATGAATATTAATTTTAGTCACTGATGTTGGGCTTGCTATACAATATGATTGAGGAGATAAAGAGAACAAGCATCTGATAAATGTTTTGTCTTCTTTCCCTGTTAGTATTCTACAATTTTTATTTGTTTGAAACTTCTAGGATTTTTAAAAACAATTTTCAAGCCAATGACATTTTATGTTATGTTATGTACATTTGTAACAATAAAATAAATTTGCTCACAGATATAAATTAATTACTCTAAATAAATATATTTTATTAAATCATTAGCAAAATATCATGGTTAACTGAGAAGTGCAGTGATAATTAATACTGTTGGAAACATTATTACTAGGCTGTTAAATTTACATGAAAGAATAAACACAATCATTCTATTAGTAAATGATGAAATTTCAGAATAACGTATATTAACTAAACTGAAGACAAGATGACATATATTACTAATTGCCTACATACGACAAGAAGGAAATGCAAGTAATTTATAGCAAAAATAAAGAAAAATACATCTAAATCATACTACTCACATGTACTCAACCTAGGAAAAATTCTGACGAATAGAATCTGAAAGATGGTCTTCAAGCTCATTTAACAGAAATCACATGATAGAAGGAGTCAGTACAATTTTAGAAAAGTGGGTTATTCTAGGCTAGCTTCATTTATTTTTTCTACTAAAGGTAGTCAACTACTGGTAGATCAGAGATAATCTATCATTCCTTGAATGGCTTCGTTCCCTGCCTCTCTCTCCTACAGTAGCATGGAGTCAAGTGGCCCGCAGTTCCTGACCCAATCTTGATCAAGGTAGGCAGGATGCCATTGGGTTAACTTCGGAATTAAGTTAAACCCACAGATGTCGGACATTATAATCAACCACATTCACTGTGTTTCCAAGCCCCCTTCACTGACAGTATGTTCAGAAGTTTGGTTTTCCAGGGACCAGCCTCCAGATAGCCTCCCATACAGCACAGAAAGTGACTCCAGAATTTGATCCAGGTACACACAGGAATTTAATAAGTGATGTGTTATTTACTACATTGAATAAAAGACAGATTAGTCACTTAATGATGTTCACAGTAGGTTATCATCTGAGATAAGGTGAAACTAGGTACATCCTCCACTTCTCACCATTGCTACCACCAAAACAAAACATATTTTTGTATGAATATGTATAATATCTATATTATCTAGATCTGTACCCATATACATTGGTTTGCTAGGGCTGCCTTAGCAAAGCATCACAGATTGGGTGGCTTAAATAACTGAATTTTTTTTCCTCACAGTTCTGGAGGGTAGAAGTCTAAGATCAAGATGTTGGCAAGATTGGTTTCTTCTGAGGCCTCTCTCCTCAGCTTCTAGATGGCCATTTTCTGCATCTTCACGTGTCTTCCCTCTGTGTGTGTCTGTGTTCTAATCTCTCCTTCTTATAGGGACACCAGGTGTATTGGATTAGGGCCCACCCGTATGACTCCATTTTACCTCACTTACCCCATTCAAGGACCTATCTCCAAATACAGTCACATTCCAAGGTCCTGCGGGTTAGGATCTCAACATATGACTTTTAGGGGGATTCCCTTCAGCCCATAACACTGTACATAAGACACAGATATACTTCAAGATACATTACACCATAACATAACAACACATCATAAAAAGAAAGAAAATCTAGAATCTGTACAGAAATAGATTTATATATTAGTTAAAATAAAAAACAAACAAAAAGAAACACTCCCCATGGCAAAATTTACCATTAGCAAAATAGAAAAATATACAAAGATTCAGAGAGAAAGTGCAATACACATACAATATAATAAATTATTAGTTATCCCCCAGAAAACCTTCAAATATTAATATGAAGAATAGAATTGAGATAGAGTTGAGAAGGAAAACAAAAAGAAAACAAACATATTCGATTTCCCTTCCTGACAAGCCATCCCTTTCTGAGCTTGGTGTTTCCCCTGGGTACTGTATCTAACGCTACCAAGAGTCTCTAAGGCAAGATCAGCTTCTCTGGTCAGGTTACATTTTCTCCACCACCACATTCCATTCTGTGGAGAGAGAGGAGATGCTGACTTTTCCCTTTTCTGTCTGCTCCTGAGGGTTTAAATTTCTGTAGCTTCTCTCTTAACATCCTCAAGATGGTTCATATCGCTCAGGGGAGGAAAGTTCCAGTTAGCAGGCTGCTGATTTCTCTAGCTCACTTCTGGGAAAGGGGAACTCGTTTCCTGTTGCCATTATTTCCTGCCATCTCAGACGACTGTAGGAATAGTGTCAGTGGTCTGTGTGAATATATTAAGGAGAGAGCAAAAGGGGAATTCAAGCTCCCAACCTTCTCCGGGATATCTGCATATCTGCACGATGTCTCTGGGATATCAGTAGTACTGCGAAGAGTGTTTCTGAGCCAGCTGTGAACTATCATGCTTTTAACTATTCAGAACAATTAAATTGCAATTTTCTTGAGGTGCACTTAAATATATGCCAAAGCCACAAGGTTGAATTATGGAAGTGAGTTACTTTGCTGGTTAGTGAGTCTTATAGATTCTTTATGTTCACATCTCTACACTACTTTTTACTTTCTAATAAATGTGTGTTCTTTTTAATTCTCACAAAATCTTCTGAGCTAGGAAGATATTATATTCTAGTTTTGACATATGTAAAATCTCAGGTTCTATCCCTTGACATGAGTAAGAATGAGCTGCTATTCTGCAACATGAAATTGTGCCCCTATAAGGATGTTTCCCAAATTGTTCCATCCACTACCTATATGCATGGATCATGTTAATCCAAGGACTGTTGATAAGCCCCTTGTGACTTGATTTTAAAGAATTTTTCACCCTACTCAGAGGGTGATTAACACCCAAAATCATTCCTAAAGTTCTATTTTTTTTCAAATCTCATAAAATTTGGGACACATTTTTCACAATTTAATGCATGAATTGTAGACAATTTTCTTCATAAAGACTATTTTTTACAACTTTTTTTTTTGCTGAAGAAGATTCACCCTGAGCTAACATCCATGCCAATCTTCCTCTATTTTTTGTATGTGGCCTGCCATTACAGCATGGCTGCTAACAGAATGGTGTAAACCCATGCTTACCGAACTCAGGTCACCAAAGTGGAGCATGCTGAATTTAATCACTAGGCCACCAGGGTGAGCCCTATTATTTTTTCATTCTTTAGGCTTTGTGACAATATTATTATTTAATATGATCCTTCTA
Source organism: Equus quagga (assembly GCF_021613505.1). Lineage (NCBI taxonomy): Eukaryota > Metazoa > Chordata > Mammalia > Perissodactyla > Equidae > Equus > Equus quagga. The sequence goes on along the minus strand of NC_060272.1, from coordinate 39,045,764 downwards.
TACACAGTACAAATATCACAACACTAACACATGTAAAGCTTTACAGAGAAAGCACACATATTGTTTTACTTTCTGTGATGAATATTTCTTTCCAAGTAAAAGAAGCAGGATCAAATATGAAAGAATTAGATGAATTTTGCTTAAACGTTTTTAGATATTGGAGAAATAAATAAAGTAGAAAACACATTTTTTGAAAGTCATTGCAGGATTACAACAGAAGTCTATCGATAGAATTCCAGTAAGCATGGTTTAATTCCTAATCAGTCACACTTCTGACTCAGACCGAAAAATCTTTTTTTTTTCAATCCACTTTGTGCAAGTTGTTAGTGAACATATTAGTTAATGACCTGAAGGCAAATCCCTGACAATGTGATTTTGTGCTAATTGTGTGGAAAAATATTTCTAGCTTTTAAAAACGCTACATTCTGAGATGCTATAGGGAATTCATCTTCCCTATTTGAGCTATTCCAGTCAACCTTCCTCAAGGGCACTGAATCACAGTGAATGAGTCATCCAGCATTCACATCATATCTCAAATCAAGGAAAACTCTCCAGAGGCAATGTTAAGGATGAAACATTCATTCTGTTTACATTCCATTGGCATTAAAATGAAAAATAAGTTATAAAATCAATTGTATTGACTATAGATATTTTAAAATCTCATTTTCATACTGACATATTAAAATGCCAAACCTTTAGATGCATTATAACAATAATATTTTTATATTTACTTTTAAAAACATTGTTTTAAATTTACCTTCTTTGAAACATTTTTCTTTGATTATTAATCAAATTAAAATGCACTAGACATACATCAAAATAAATGTACGCTTCATGAGTATGCTTATTAAAGGAAGACCAGTGTTATAGCAGCTTTATGTTGAAAAATATTAAGTTGAAGTATGTTAAAGAATGAAACTGTAAAAAAAACATAGATACAAAATATATATACACACATATAAATATAAATTTAAATTGTTGCAAGATGTTATAGCGACTGTAATATGATTATAAAAGCTTATTTAAAATACTAAATTTTTTGATTCATAACAGAAAAGATTTGATATTTATATATTAAATGTACATATGATTTTATTTTCAATTAACCAAATATAAATATGAATGCTCTAAACAACACAGAAAGAGTTCAAGTATTTAGTTAAGATTTCTTTCAACTGCTCTCTTATTTTAACTGAATTGTTCACATAACACTAATTGCTATTCTCCACCCTGCAGACACACCCACAGAGCTTTTTCTAGTGTATTTAACGCTTTTTTTTTTTTTGCAGGGAAAGATTCATCCTGAGCTAACGTCTATGGCCAATCTTCCTCATTTTTTTTTTTCCGCCAAGAAGCCCCAGTGCATAGTTGTACAACCTAGTTGTAAGTCATTCTAGTTCTTCTATCTGAGCCACCACCACAGCATGACAACTGGCAGATGGGTGGTGTGGCTCCATGACCAGGAAGTGAACCCAGGCTGCCGAAGTGGTGAGCACCAATCTTTAACCACTAGGCCATCAGGACTAGCTCTAACATCAATATTTTCAATTCATCTAAATTATGCTGAACTGGGTATAAATATGTCTTTTAAAATTTATACAGATTTATTTGAAATGTGAGCTTTCATTTTCATCTTCATAAACATTATTGTCCTATAAACTGTATTGTGAACTTACTTTTTCCATTCACCATTAGGTTTTTGAGATACATCGATGTTCTTATAATAAATATAACTCATTATATTCAACATATCCATTTATCATATACATATAGATGATATATCTATCTACACATAGATGGACAGATCACACAATTATAAATCCATCCCTCCGGTAACAGGCTTTTAATTTGCTTACACCTTTATGCTACCAAAAACTACAACACTGTGATGAATGTCTTTATTAATATCTCCTTGAAGACTGATGGGAAAGATTTTTCAGGGGATATATACTCTGCTGTGATACTAACTGCTGGATGTGGGATATTTGCATATATGCTTTTGCCAGATATTACTAAATACCTCCAGAATGCTTGTATCCATTAACATTTCCCATCAGCAATGTCTTAAAGTTTCCAATTTCCCCATATTCTTACATTTCATAGTGTACTGCCTTTTACATGTTTACCATTCTGCTATGTGCAAGAGGAAATGCTATTTTTGTTTTAATATATATTCCCACATTTACTGGTGAGGCTGATCATGCACATATTAGCTCTACGGATATTTCCTCAAAGGCAATATAACAAGCTAATAAAGAGCACAGACTTTGGGCCAAGATTGCTTGGGGGCAAATCCTGCTTCTGTTACTTACTTAGACAAAAATAAGCGTGGATACATCATTCAACACTTTGTGCCTAAGTCTATTGATCTATAATTAGGTTAACCATATTTACTTCATAACTCTGTGAATGTTAAATAAATTAATATGTATGCAGTACTTAACACAGTGTCTGGCACACAGTAATTGATATATAGATGCTAAATACTATTTTTATCATGTCCTCAGCCCATTTCTGTCAATGCTTTGCTTGCTGAGTTGAATGAAGTCTTTTGTAAATACAGATATTAATCAATTGCTTGTATTTAACATTGCATATATCATTTCCAGAGTGTCATATAGTGGTTAACTTTGCTGTGATGAAGTCTTTTGAAGATTTTTCACTTTTACCTAACAAAAGTAACAATTTTTTTAACATGGTTTATATTGTAAGATTTTGTTTAAAAAAATCTTCTTAACTCTGGACACAAAATTTTATTTTTTATGTTATTAACTTTAATTTTACTTTTGGAATTTGGGTATTTAATCTACGTGAAGCAACTTTTTATACCCAATTTTGAAATCCAATTTTTAAAGTCCATATACTGAGCCAAATTTTCACAGATAATCTCTTTAAAAATGTATAATATCCCCACCCTCCAATTACTACCTCTTATCAAATTGAGGACACCATTCATTCAAGAATCTGTTTCTGGTCTTTCTCTGGTCTATTTGTCAGTTTTTGTACAAAAAGCACACAACTACACTTTTTATTACTACATCTTTGTTAAGTATCTTAATGTCTAACAGTGATATATAGATATATATATATAGCTTTAAGTATATATATTATACTTAATATCTAATAGTGATATATAACAATGATATATATATATATATTTGCTCTCTATTTTGGAATTATAATAGATATCCTTAACTTTATCCTGCCATGTTAATTAAGAATAGGCTTAATTTCCCAAAAGTTTCCCCTAGAAATATGTTGAAATTTCATTGAATATATAGACAAATTTTAGTAGAGTTGACATATTTATTGTTTGCCATCCACAAACATGTTCTACCTTTTATTGAGGGCCTCTTTATAAGATTTCTACATAACAGAAATGGTCAAATATTCAAAGTGGACTCAGAGTAATTATAAATTTCCTCAGGACAAAATCTTACCCATAATTTAAAGGGTCTGGGCAATCACAAAGCACAGATAAAAGAGGGATATGTCTGAGAATTCTCCAGTTTCCAAGGTCTTTTCTTCATATACCAGAATTCACAGTAATTTAGACTTCACACATGAGCTTCAAATGATTCCAGCAGGACATTACTTACAAAACATGAAATATTCAATTGTGAAATATCTTCCTTTTATCATCTCATAATTTTATGTGATGTATTCCGCGAGCCAAATCCCAGAATCCGTAGATTCCAGCTTTATTTACAACAAACATATTGAGAGACAAGACACATCCTGCTAAAATATCATATAGTTTAGGAGTCTCCATTATCTTTCCACTAAGAAAGAGCAAGAGGAGGTAAGCTAAGTATGTTTAATAAAAAAGAGTAGCTTATTTTTCTCCCTATTGCTAACTCTTTCCTTTACGCTTATTAATAAAGTATTAACATTTTGAACAATAAGGTCTTATGCATTCTTTGTTAGGGTAATTCCTAGACAACGTTTTTATTATTGTTCTAATGATTTTTAAAAATATTTATGGTTGGTCATTGTTAGTATAAATGAACCATACTGATTTCCACACATTACTTTTATCCACTTCATATTTGGCAACTTAACTGATCTTTTGGAGCAGTTCTAATGTTGTATATTGCTTCTATGTCAATTATCATACCATCTTTACATTAGAGATGGTTATTTATTTATTTATACCTCTAATTTTATCTTATGTCATTGGCCAGGACATCCAGTAAAATATGAACAGTACTCATAGTAAAGAATATTTTTGTCTCATCCCTGACCATAATGAGAAAGCATCTAAAATTTATCCATTAAATATGATGTTAAAGTAGATTTTGTAAGTATCATTTATTAAATTATAAGTAAGTTACCTCCTCGTCTTAGTTTTCCTGATTTTAAAAACAATACAGCATTCAATACATTTTTAGGCTAACTAGGCTAATTAAGAAAAAAGACACAAATTACTAATATTAGCAATGAAAGATGGGACATCACTACAGATTCCATAGAGATTAAAAGGAGATAGTAAAAGAATATTACAAACAGCTCTATGCCCACAAATTTTATACCCTAGATGAAACAGACCTATTCCTTTAAATATATAATCTACCAAGACCTATACAAGAAGAAATAGAAATTTGAATAGGCCTATATCTAACAAAGAAATTGAACCAAAAATTAATAATCTTTCAGAAAAGAAAGCACCAGGCCTACATGGGTTGACTGGTGAATTCTATCAAACATGTAAGGAAGAAACTATACCAATTCTCTACAATCTCTTTCAGAAGATAAGAGCAGAGGGAATATTTCCTAACTCATTAGATAAGGCCAGCATTACTCTAATACCAAAACCAGGCAAAGATATTACAAGAAAAGAAAAATGCAGATCAATATATCTTATGAACATAGATGTAAAAATGTTCAGCAATATATTAACAAATCAAATCCAACAATGTATAAAAAGTATTATACACCATGACCAAGTAAGATTTATCCCAGGGATACAAGACCAGTTCAATATTCAAAAATAAATTAATGTAATCCATCATATTTACAGGCTAAAGAAGAAAAACCACGTGATCATATCAATAGATATAGTAAAAGCATTTGACAAAATCCAACAACCATTCATGATAAAAATTCAGCAAAGTAGAAATGGAGAGGAATGTCTTCAACATAATAAAGATTATCCCCAAAAAGCCTACAGCTAGTATCATACTTAAAGGTGAGAAACTAGAAGCTGTCTTGCTAAGATCAGGAACAAGGCAGGGATGTCGCCTATCACCATTTCTTTTCAACACTGTACTGGAAGTACTAGCTAATGCAATAAGACAAGAAAAGGAAATAAAAGGTTTACAGATTGGGAAGGAAGAAATAAAACTGACTTTGTTCCCAAATGACATGATTGTCTACATAAAAATTTCAAAAGAATTGACAAAAAAAATCTCCTGGAACTTTTAAATTATTATAGCAAGGTTGCAAAATATAAAGTTAATATGCAAAATTCAATTATTTCCCTATATATCTGTAATGAAAAAATGGAATTTGAAATTAAAACACATTACCATTTACATGAACACTCTAAAAAAAGAAATACTTGGGTATAGATCTAACAAAATAAATACATGATCTATATGAGGAAAAACTACAAAGCTCTGATAAAAGAAGCCAAAAAAGAACTAAATAAATGGGGAGATATTCCGTGTTCATGGATAGGAAAATTTGATGTTGTCAAGATGTCAGTTCTTCCTAACTTGTTCAATAGATTCAATGCAACCTATCAAAATCTCAGTAAGTTATACAGAGAATGTCAACAAGCTTATTCTAAAGTTTATATGGACAGGCGAAAAAACCAGAATAGCCAACTCAACATTGCAGGAAAAGACAAAAGTCAAAGGACTGACACCGCTTGACTTGAACACTTACTATAAAGCTACAGTAATCAAGACAGTGTGGTACTGACAAAAAGACTAATCAAACAGTCAATGGAACAAAATAGAAAGCTCATAGACTCCGCAAAATATATTCAACTGATCTTTGACAAAGGGGCAAAGACAGTACAGTGGAACAAAGACAGACTTTTCAACAAATGGTATGGGGACAATTGGATATCCACATGTAAAAAGAAAAAAAATGAATCTAGTTACAAACCTTACATATTCATAAAAATTAGCTCAAAATAGATCACAAATTTAAATGTAAAATGAAAAACTATAAAACTCCTGAAGATAACATAAGAGAAAACATAGATGACCTTGGGTTTTTAGATACAGCACTAAAGGTAGGATCTATGAAGAAAATAACCGATAAACTGGATGGCATTAAAATTAAAAATTTCTGCTCTTCAAGTCACTGTCAAGAGATTGAAATGAGAAGCCACAGACTACAAGAAAATATTTGCAAAAAACATATCTGCTACAGGGCTGTTATCCAAAATATACAAAGAACTCTTAAAATTCAATAGTAAGAAAGCAACCAATTGAAAAAGGACCAAAGACCTTAACAGACACTTTGCCAAAAAAGATATACAGACAGCAAATAAACATATGAAAATATGTTCCACATCATATGTCATCAAGGAAATGCAAATTAAAACAATGAGATACTATTACACACTGATTAGAATGGTCAAAATCCAGAACACTGATAACATCCGAACATTGGCAAGGATGTGAGGCAATAAGAACTTTCATTCATTGCTGGTGGGAATGCAAAATGGTACAGCCACTTTGAAGACAGTTTGGCAGTTTCTTCCAAAACTAAACATACTCTTACCATGTGATCCAACAATCATGCTCCTTAAGATTTACCCAAAGGAGTTTAAAAATTACACCTACACAAAATCCTTCACAAGGATCTTTATAGTAGCTTTATTCATCGTTGCAAAACATGAAAGCAACCAAGATATCCTTTGGTGGGTAAATAAATAAATAAATAAACCATGGTACATGCAGACAATGGAATATTATTTAGCACTAAAAAAGAAATGAGCCATTAAGCCATGGAAAGACATGGAAGAACCTTTAGCATATTCCTAAGTGAAAGAAGCCAATCTGAAAAGCCTGTATACTATATTATTCCAGTTATATGATATTCTAAAAAAGGCAAAACTATGCAGACAGTTAAAAGATCAGTGATTGCCAGGGTTTATGGGTGAAGGAGGCAAGGATGAATAAGTGGAGCACAGAGAATTTTTAGGGCAGTGAAACTTTTCTGTAGGGCCCTATAACAGTGGATACACATCATTTTACACTTGTTAAAATCCATAGAAAGTACGACACCAAGAGTGAACCAAAATGCAAACTATGTGCTTTGGGTGATAATGATGTGTCAATATAGGTTCATTAACAAATATACCACTCTGGTCAGGGTGTTGATAATGGACGAGACGTGTGTGGGGGCAGGGAGTATGTGGGAAATCTCTATACCTTTTCTGCACAAATTTTGCTGAGAAATTAAACCTGCTCTAAAAGATAAAGTCTATTTTTAGAAAACAGTAATAAATTATTGACATTTACCAAAAAAAATGTACATTGAAGGTATTACACCATTCACAATGATTCATTGCAATGTGACCTCCAAATAAAGGCTTTGCCCTCCTGAAAGAATGGAGGAAAACAACCACAATCCAGTGCTTAACGCAATAAATTTTGGTTAACCCTAAGGCTTTGAGCCCTCCTGTTCAGTCATGCATCTTAAAAGCCTTATAACCCAAGGACTGAAGTTTCTCTCCTGGAATATGATATCCAGCACCGTTAGAGACTCTATGTTCTACTGTAGAATGCATTGGACAAAGAGGAACCCAACTGCTCCTCCTCTTTTCATAAGCTTAGAATAGCTTATGAAATGAAATATAAAATAAACAAATCATTAAATGATGCTCATACAGGTCTACTTTGTGTGTTATTTGGCCATTTACACTCATTTGCATGATACTGATTTGTATGGTATAGTCCATTTTTTGTTGAAATATGTTGGTAAAATTTTTGATAATGAAATAATTTCACATTTTGAGGAAGAACTTCCCTTAATCATAACCAATTAGTTTTAACTTCCCATTAGATCAAGGGACTTGTTGCATTTAGATATTTTGCATCTGCATTAATACATGAAATTAGCCTATAATTCTCTTTTCTTAGTTTGCCTTTACCTTATTTTGGTAAAATGTGTTGCAAAGTTTTCTCCTCTTTTCCAATACTTTAAAAAATTTCTATAAAATAGTGACTATTTGTTTGTTCAAAGTATAGTAAAATTCATCTGTAAAGCCTATAAGACCGAGATTTTAAGGGGTGCAGAAGTATTTTTTCTAATATTTTCATTTGTATAACAGCTGTTTCCCCTTTCAAGGTTTCTATTTTTCCTACCGACAATTTTAGCATTTTACAAGTGAGGAAATGCTACTATATTAACTATGTTTCCAAATTTATAAACAGAGCTTAAATAGTATTATTCAATAGTTATTTAAAAAATCTCAGCAGTTATTTGTATTATAAAACACTTGGGTTCTACTATTGCTTAATATCACTCGTCTTTCTTTAAAGAGAAAACTTTTTAAAGAATCCCAGGAAAGTGACTGAGAATGAAGATATAAAAATTCACGTAATTTCTATGAATAATAAAAGTAAAATGAGGAGGATTTTGCAATCTAAGCAACACATGATCATAAATGTTTTAAAGTATAAGAATGATTTTAGATACAAATTGAGAGACTATAACATGTCAAAACAATGCGAAATTCTGTTGTAGTAACGTCACTGATCATTGGCTGTTGAATTTAGAGGCATATAAGCAACTGATACATTTACAAAGTTCATTAAAATAACGGCAACTGTACTATAAAGATAAGCAAAGGATATAATTTTCAAACTTAGAACAAACAAGGGTGGCAGTCTTATGTTTTTATATTTGGTGGGAATTGATAACACAATAGTTCATCATAAAATTCTGCAGCAGTTTCAGTCTAAGGAACATTGGAGTGTCAGGATTAGAGGAAGGTGGCAGGGAGGAATTAATGGAGCAAAATATTTCGCTCCATGAGCTGTTATGCAGGGATTTTACATAAGGATTTCTTGTATAAACTCAGTATATACCCTCCATAAATTTCAGAACTACTAATTTTCGTATTTGATGCGGATTATCAGGTTGCATGTGATTGTGGGAAAATATTTCTTTGCAATCCTTGGAAGTATATCATATGAATGCATTTTATGTATAAATAACCAGAAAATTAGACTGAATACTTTAATAAAAACATCTGGCATGTTACGTGGAAAGAAGTCTATAGGTCCAGTAGATGCAGAGATACAGAGTATAATTTGGGGATATGTTATATCTAAAAGAACTAATGTAAAGATGGCAACTGATGGCAAAGACAGGGGAAACAATTGGTAATATATACAATGACAAGAACTGTAGAAAATTATGAAAAATTAAGGGAAATAGAATAATGGAATTGTAGAGATAAAAGTTATCTTATATATCGAATACCATAGCGCTCCCATTTAAAAAAAAATGATATTGAGTGACTATCCCTGGAAAAAATAGTTAAGACTGTAATCTATATTCTTGATTCCTATTTTACAGTGCTTTAATTCCAGACCTCTGTTAGAAGAGACTTTTCATGTCTACTTCACAGATTAGTTGTGTTATTGATGTTGTATGTTCCATTAACTCTCTTGGATAGAAAATGGCAGAGAAAAAGAAAGTAGATCTCTAGGGAGGAACAGCAGACAGTGGGACAGATAAAAATAGGCTACCATAAGTTCAACTGTACTCTTTTATCTGGCATCATTGCCAACCCCACTTATCTTCTGTTTCCTTGAGTTTTAGCAGCCTGAGGCTTGAGAGTTACTTATCTGAGGCACCACGGCCCCCAATCTAGCAGGAAAAAAAACTGGAATCCTACTCTCCCTGGAAGCCGTTTGCCCTCAAAGTGTCATATGCTAAGTCACTTGTCACTGCTGCCAAATCACTCTTCTGTGCAGGATGCTACAACTCAACAAAAATAAGTGTTCTTTTCTACCCTGTGGCATGTTTTTGGAATTTGTACTCACCCTGTTAATTTAAAGTTTGTGAATCACCCTAAAATCCTTGAAGTTGACACATACATTGTAAAAATAGAAACTACGTAATATAACAAGGAGATTGTTAAGGAATACCTCAGGTAGTTGGCGTTCTCAAGAGGATACATATCAATGACAAGGTTGGCCCAGAGAATATGCCGGGTTCATGCTGAAGACCTCCAACAAATTAGTCTGGGTTCTTAATTCAAATGAATATAGTTGCTTACGTAAAATAATATTCTTTAGATCTAATAGCAAATATTACTTTTGAGGTTGTGCTGCTGCATTGAATTTTTCTTGCTTCTTTGCTTCTAGTTTGTATACCGCATTTCCCCAAGTTATATTATCAATTCAGCTTCCCTTTCTTATATTTTGATTATCAGCACAATTTATTCATTAAGTCATGAGAAAGATTAAGATGTAATGATAACCTTTCTATTTTGTTTTTAGTAAAAAATCAAGGACATTCAAATGATGGCTACATAACCATATAGAGTTTTTTTTTTAACCTCAGTTTCCTAATAATTCTGAAGTCTCTTTATAGAGAAGGATACAGTCTTAACTTATATCAAGATGTAGTGTTTGATATGTAAGTCTGTCAAGAAAATTCTTCAATTCTAATTTTCATAAATTAACCTGGTAATTATTTATTGAGACATTTTGAATTTTATATCTGGTCATTAGCAACTATTAGTGAATGAAATTTAACTATGAAATTCCCAATAGACTGCAATTTGACTTATAATGTAGTACTGGCCTTTTCAATTCACTTCTAAAATAAAGCACTTCTAATAAAAATAATTAAAACATTTAAAATTAATTGGTGCATTAATAGAAAATTACAATATATTCTGAATAATCAGCATAAATAACATTCACATTTTCTCCTTTTAAAACTTCTCACTTTGGGGTATTTGAAATTAGGAAGAATATATTCACACTGAATATAGTTGCCATCATTTAATATGAATCAGTACTTTATTCTATCGTCATGGTCCTATAACGGAATGTATTTTTTCCTCTAAAGAAAGTAGGCAGAAAATGAATGTAATGGTATTTCTTAAAAACACAACAACAGGGGCTGGCCTGGTGGCATAGTGGTTAAATTTGCATGCTCTGCTTTGGCGGCGTGGAGTTCGCTAGTTTGAATCCTGGGCACAGACCTATGCACTGCCCACCAGGCCATGATGTGCTGGCATCTCACATACAAAATGGAGGAAGATTGGCACAGATGTTAGCTCAGGGACAACTTTCCTCACCAAAAAAAAAAAGAAAAACAAAGAAAACAGAAACCACAAGAACAGCATCAACTATAACATATCTCTTTAGATGCTCTGCTTTTAGATCATGTTCTCCTATGTGGTCTTCATGCTGGGGGGAGAGAAGCTTCACTTGGAGAGGTAAGAGAATATTCTGCTCGGATGGGATGACCGTAATCCTCCTTATCTGTGTACCTAGTACTCTCAGTACTACAGGGGAGTAGTAGAAGACAAGGAGGCATGAGTGACATACACATAATCCATATGCACATCTATGTTGATCATTCTCTCGAAGGTACAACTGAGGACTATGGCACCAATATTCACATAACCTAGTCTTCTTATTCCACATTACTATATAAGGCTCTCTTCCCAAGAGAAGTTAAGGAAAAGAACAAAACCAAACATTGAATGCTATTTCTGAGTAAGTTGCAGAAATGAAGACATGCAAACATATTGATCTTTTCTCCCTTTTTTTTCTCCTCCTGTTGTTTTATTCACCATCATCCTTTTCGTCCTTCTCATCCTTCCTCTTTTCATTTCTCTAATTATAACTCCTCCTTATAGTTTCTCTATTTTCCAACCGTCCCTTCACTGTATATTCAGCTTTGCTTAGTACAACATGTCCTGTAGATGCTGAACAAGGAGATTCTATTTTCAATCTTCTTCCTACTATACATAACACTATTATAATACCTATTATAATACAGCCAATGTTTTCATAATGATGTGTAATACATAGTGTATACATTTTAACATATCCAAAGGCTTTGGTAAATCAAAATTAGGAAAAAAACTAGGTTCACTGTTTAGTTTATCTATATTCACCTTCAAATATGTAGATGTCTGTAATGTTCACAACAATTAAAGTTATGGACATAACATCAGTATGCACTACTTTATTAAAACATATTTAAAGTAATGTAGAATTACATATCCAAATGCTTGAAACAGGATGTGATGATTTACAACGCCATCCTTCTTCTCTCTCAGAGTGTTAGAAACACCTTCAATATGTTTGTTAGAGGAGAAAGAAAGAAAATTGCTATCACACAGCCACTTCCCTGTGTCTATCTGAAACAATGCATGCACAAACCACCCCACTTTCCTTTGCTCACTCCTGAAACACTGCATAAATATACACACATACACCCACTCCTAACAAAGCAGCCAAATGAACTAGGCAACAGATGGGAAACCGAGAGTCCATGTGCTCACATTCTTCCTATGCCAATAACTTGCTGGGTGATCTTAGGAAAGCCACATATCTTCAGCTAATTGCTTTCTCTGTAAAAGAACAGAGCCACAGGGCCTGGATATTAGCTCTCAGAAGCCAGTAATGAATTTGTCCCACCATCCTTCTTAATATGGAAAACATATTCAAATAATAAAGAGCTGGAATTGATCTTATTATTATTGCATAATCTCACTAGGTCTTCCCTGCTGTTCTGAAGGCTATAACCAAATGCTTTAGAAAATCCATTTTAAAAAAAGAACGTTCTCCACTGCTACCACAGTAAGAATTATAAAAAGATGAATTCTCTTATACTCACACAAGCAACAAAAGAAAAACAGATACATCTAATTTGTCGAAAGAAGGTAAACAAATGGGCAACATGTCCATGAAATAACCCCCAATATCCTTAGTTATTAGGGAAGTGAAAATCAAAACTCTGATGAAATTTCATTTCACACACACTATGATGGCTAAAATAAAAAAATACAGAATATTACAAAAATTGGTAAAGGTGTGGAAAAACTAGAACCCTTATACATTGATGATAAGATTGTAAAATGGTTCAGCCACTTTGAAAAACAGTTTGGATGTTCTTCAAAATGTTAAAGAGCCACCAGACGTTTTACTACTAGCTATATATCCGACAGCATTGAAAACTCATGTCCACGTAAAAATACATACACAAATGTTCATATCAGCATTATTCATAATAATCACAAGATGGAAACAATCCAAATGTCCATCAACTGATAAACGGATGAACAAAGTGTGGCATAGTCATACAATGGAACATTACTCAGCCATAAAAAGGAGTGACATACTGAAACATACTATAACATAGATGATCCTTGAAAACATCATGCTAGATGAAAGGTCAGTCACAAAATGCCCCATATTATATGATAACATTTATATAAAATGTTCAGAATAGGCAAATCCATAGAGACAGAAATAAGATTAGCAGTAGCCAAGGACTAGTTCAATATCACCTCAGTGTACCCTCATGGATTTTAACACTGAATTTCTGGAAGATATTGGGGTATCTTCACCTGTTTTCTGCAGAAAAGAGAGCCTAACAAAACGCTTTTGTGCAGGTTGCTAATTTGATAAGAGTGAAACAAGGAATATAGTGACAACTGATACCAGATCACATTATGGAGCAAGTACATGCGCCCTCCCCCATACAGATCCATGTAAAATGCAACTTGAAATCATCTATTGGAGGGAGGAAAGATGATCATTTATCTGCCAGTACCCATTGCCCATTGGTTGAAGTTGACCCATTGCATGTTACCACCCTCACAGTCCCGTTGGTGCACACAAAAAACTAGCAGTTCTCACAAGCATTCCAGGTTGAGGCCTCAGAGAAGCTCCTGTTCAGAAAGCAAGAGACAGAGGCTACAGCTGAGGATAGGCACTGTCAAGCTGCACTTGGTTGCAACATTGTGCAGCAACAGCTACAGAAAAGATATATTGTGAGGCTATCATGCTGAGCACAAGGAGCATGCAATCGAGTGTTTATCCTTCTATTCCCAAATATGTGCGGTGGTGTGTGCTGAAGCTGTTTGCACCAACTCACGAGAGCTGATTTTGTACATCTCTCGCCAATTCTGCACTCAGTAATATCCTTTTAGTCGCTTGAAATTGGACATGTTGGGAGAATTTGCACAATGGAAATGGGTAAACACTATAAATGAGCTTTTTTTCTTTGTGCTGGTGGAACATTAACAATTTACCAGCACGTCTCCTATCCATCATTCTTCCTAGCTTTTGCTAACTAGACACTATACTAGGGAATCAATGTATTTACTTACGCCTAGAAATAGGAAACTACCTCTGACCCCCATGTTTGGTCTTGCTGAGACAAAAAGTTAAGGAATGTAAGGGGAGGAAGACTATGGAAGTATACGTTAAATGTTAATAGCAACAAAGAACTTGACACATCCAAAGACTATGCTTTTATATATTACGGTTACAGTTTCCACCACTGCTGCTCTGAATTTATGACAGATATAACACTATCTAAAAGTAAATAATATTCATAGAACACCAAATCCGTGCAAATACTATAAAAGGTTTTTTACACTTTATTTTTTTGTTGTCCTCATGATGACCCTATGAGATAGGTAGTTTTATTATTCTCACTTTACCAATGAAAAAACTAAGAATCAGAGAGATTCAGCAATTTATACCAGGTAACAGAGATGGAAGTTATTTAACTTGAATACAACCACAATTATTTCAGACTCTGAACGGCAGTGGTTTTACTACTATACTTCAGAAGCCACCTTCATAACACATTATTATTGAGAATAAAGGTAGAATTTTATTAAATGAATTGTTTTGGCATCTTCTGATGGATGATCATATAGGTGTTTGTCTCCTTTTTTCCTGCTATGTGATGAATTCCACTGGTAAGTTCAATACTATCAATTTCACTGAAATGTATCAAATATTTTTTGGTCTGCAAGAATAAATAGGAGAGTAAGCTGGTCACTTTATGCCCTCTCCTCACAAGGAAGAACAAACATTGCTACCCATACTTCTTGCTGCTCTTATGTCTCATCACCTGGAAAATTCTATTTACATTCAGAGGCTAAGAGAGCAAGCAGAATTATGGTGCCTTACAGACATGCTCACATTCCTCACTGCTCTTCATCTTCCCTGTTTCCAAATTTGTTGATCCAAATAAGTGACCCTACACTTTCACAATTTTTTCTGCTATGTCCTAGCCATTTCCTCACTGCTATCATTTCCCCACGTTAATAGCAGGCTTGGCTGCTGTCAAGTTCTGAGCTAAGTACACCAGGCTCAGGGGTCAGTGGCTGGGCTATCTATGACAACTTAAGTCCTGAAGTGAGGGAAACATGCCTTTCTTGCTGTATATTTTATTACTGGGGATGTACATAAGATTGGCCTTTTCATCCAGCGCAGTGGTATAGATTTATCTTTAGTTTGGAGAGTTAAAAATGCAGGAATTCAATGAGTGAAAATAAGAGTCTTCCTACTGGCCAACAGCTAACTCAAACCAGAGAAATCCTGAAATTATGGGGTGGGGGGTGACATGCAGAGGAAAAAGGATTCAAAGATTTGCAAAGCCCTTAAAAAATCATACTTTGTTTTCCTCTTGATAGGGAAGAGAAGAAATTACGAAGATCAGGACGTCACAGTCCATCTGAACCATTTACATATCAGGGGTTGATTTGGGACCATATGAGGATATTTAAAAAGAAATGAACCTTGGAACAAAGTTTTTGAGAAGAGTCTGAAGATTCTGATGTGGCAGAGGTAGTAACATTAACAAGTCTGTTGCTGTGTTATTGGCAAAAATATTTTCCTTCCAGTAAGGCTCATCCCAGAAGAGACAAATATAGGCAGAGTCGGTGACAGTGGTTAGTAGAATAGTTTTTTTGCAAACTCTGTTTTTCTTTTTCTCACCCAGGTTTACAAAATGAGACTTTAAAATAAAAACAAACAATCAAAGAAATAAAAAAAGCAAAGAGTACTAATATGTGATGTTGGGAACATATAAAGCCTAAGACATTCATGGGCAGCATCATAGGGTCTGGCCTGCTCCAATGTTTTTCTCTGTATCTTTGACCAACATTCAAGGAAGGAAT
Organism: Equus quagga; assembly: GCF_021613505.1. NCBI lineage: Eukaryota > Metazoa > Chordata > Mammalia > Perissodactyla > Equidae > Equus > Equus quagga. The sequence continues at coordinate 39,029,623 of NC_060272.1, read as the reverse complement.
TGTCGTAAGAGTAACCCCTGAAATCCTTGTGGCATTCCCCGAGGCTCCTGTAGTCACCTCCCACTCCATGTTTTCCAATGAGCTCTGACATTCACCCAGATTACAATGTGGATTTCAGGAACTCACAGTCTGTGGATAAATCAACATCACCGTGGGGTGGGTCTGCTCAGTGTGCAGACAATGGAGAACAGAGATTTGATACCACGAGATATCGTACCACTAAGCTAAGATAGAGAAAAAAAACACTTTAATTATTATAAACCCAAGGGCTAAGTGATAATTTAAAAATCCTGTTCTCGTAACACTTTGTCAGTTGGACTTAAGATTGCACAGAGATATAGTGAAGAATGAAATGAATTTAAAGAGCAGTTTATATTTTTACTCAGAATTGGAACTGTGTTCAAAATGAAAAAAAAAAAAGCAAAAGAAGGCATGTTGATTTAGCAAGAGAAGAAAAGAAATTTGCTTAGAAAAATGTAAAGATCTTAAATAGAAATCTACAAAATGGGGAAGAAGAAAGATAATGTGCCCACACAACTGCTTTTGAAATCAAAATTAGCAAAGCTCAAGCTACTTTCTTTCTGCATCAGGATTCAAAGAGATTTCATATAGTAAGAAAGAGTCAAGATGTTAGCAAAATTGAAAAAAACAGAATTGGAAGCCTTCCACAAGGAAGGTGGGAGCAGAAAAATATAGAATTATATCCTCTAACAGTGTCCTTTGTTTATTGGAACAATTGCACTAATTTATTAGGTAAGATACGGACACATTTCATAAAGAACGTTTGAGAACATCAGTATGAAATTCAAGCATTTATTGAGTTTCTTGATTAAAAAAATAAGATCCTGGGGCCAGCCCGGTGGCGCAGCAGGTAAGTTCACACATTCTGCTTCTCGGTGGCCCAGAGTTTGCCAGTTCGGATCCTAGGTGCGGATACGGCACTGCTTGGCAAGCCATACTGTGGTAGGCATCCCACATATAAAGTAGACGAAGATGGGCACAGATGTTAGCTCAGGGCCAGTCTTCCTCAGCAAAAAGTGGAGGATTGGCAGTAGTTAGCTCAGGGCTAATCTCCCCCTATATCCACCCCCCAAAAAAACAAACTTGGGAAGGTTTGGAAAGGAAGAAAGGGATTGAGATCATACCCAGTTAAGAGATTTCAATATTTTCTCACCACAAATTGGAAGATACGGTTAGATACTTGGAACTTCCCCTCAGTATCCATTCTTCCATTTCTCCTCGGTAAAGAAACACAGATGTTAAACTTAGCACTCCAAAACCTGTCTAAATCCTTGTACCACACAGCCCTCTACAGCTGTGGCCATGTGCCCGGTTATCACCAATGAGATGCTACTGAGTGACATTTGTACCTCTGGAACACCTTAAAAAGATGGGACTGCCTTCTCTCCTCTTTCTTTGTCATACTGCCTGGAATGTAGATGCAATGTCTCAAACACCAGGAGCTATTCCGAACATAATGTGACCTTGGGAAAAGAAGCCATGCACAGCAGATCAAGAAGAAAGAGCGAGCCTGGGTCCCAGACATGTTGGAGCAGCTTTGACATCCACGACTGCCTAACTACAAAGTTCTTTAAGAATTTTTAGTTTATTTAAGCCTCTCTTTTGAGGTCAGTGTTATTTGCAGTAATCCTAATCCTAAGAGTGACTGTATATTTTTAGAGCAAAATAAAGCAAGAGAGAGAGCAAGATTAGAAATGCAAATAATATACCAAAAACAGGGGCAATAAAAATCAATAGCATCAGGAATACAGATGTCATATCTTAGATGGTGAAGAGAACACTATTTCTTCAAAGACAGATTTTAAAAAATGAAGCAAGAAGAAACAGAAATAAAGTCCTTTCGTTTAGAATCATCACTGTATTGAAAATTCATTTGGGAAATTAACTGGAAGAATGGAAACCATTTGGAATAGTCAATAAGGGGGATGCAATAAAGAGAGTTAACAGGGATGAATAAATGGACGGTGAGGAAGCAGTGTGGTCTAAATTCTTTCTCCTGTGGCTCTGTTAACATTGTCATACTTGCACCACCTTAACTTTCTTTCATTTTTTTAAGGGCTTAAATAACTCTTCCTATGTAAAACTTTTCTCTGTAAAACAAAAGAAGTTGCACATGTACATCTAGCTCCAAAAACCTGCCATTCTCTCCTTCATTACATATTACACTCCTTGTTATCACCACATTACCCTTGAAACTTCAAGTCTATCAATTGATTTGTACTTGAATAGAACACTTCAATTTGTCCCTATTCAGAAAATATATATATATATATATACACTTTGTATAGTTTAAAAAACTATCTAATTTAAAGTCAAGTTGACTTTATTTGGAGTCATGGATCAGCCATTTCCAGGTCTGTGATTGCAAGCAAATTCTCAAAATAATGTATTCTCAGTCTGCTTATCTATAAAAAGTAGGATACTAATAATAAACTTAAAGATGTATTGTTATGAGTATTAAATGAGTCTATTTGTGTGAATGTACACAGACTCTACGTGATATAATAGTTCACTGTTTTTTAAGTATGGTCTGCAGAACACCTACAGCGGAACAATCGACAGCACTCATTAACAAAAGAAGGCCTATGAAATCTTAGTTGGGTATAAGAAATCTGGATTGCTTTTATAGGCACTATAGTCAGCTGTTTTTCACTGATTATACTGCATGGCACATAATAGGTCTTCAGTGGTGGTTCCTATTGTAGCTTTTTTTCTTTTTCTTGCTTTAAAACTGATTTACTTTGCTACAACTGATATTAGATTAAAAGTGTTTAGATTCATATGGATATAGATAGCTGTAGCTACAGATTTAGACATGGGTATTGATGTTTGGTCTATCACTATTAAGGAAAATAGCATAATAGTTTAATTTTACATTAAACTTTCATATCAGCCATACAATTTTTGTGTTGATTTAAATTTATTCCTTTCCCATTAAATGATATTAATCATGCAAGCATTAAACAGACAACGTTGTAATTAAATAACCCCAGCTTATACAATATTATTCAAAACCAGAATATTGTCTGACAGAGAAGAAAAATGATAAAAAAAGATAAACCACATTGACAATTCTGTTATATACTGTTTCTCCTTTAAATACCTTTCTTGGTATATTGGGTTAAAATTAAACTATACAGATAATTTTCATAGATACACAAATACCACCTTTCAAATTTAGTACACATACTAAAATTAAAGAATCTTGAAAATTAAACTGTATCATTAACAATAAACTTTTATAAATACACAAAAAAAGGCAGATGGTAGAATTTAAGTAACTTTAGGCCAAATGGTTGGCTTCAGTAAAGCTACAACTATTAGTTATAAATGTAAGATAAATTATAATCCCCAAAACAAGAAGTATTTTAAAATATAATTGAGCAAGTTAAAAAATGATACATTATCTGTACTTTCTTCCCCCAGGGAAATGAGAGAATTGAGGCTGTTTTGACAAATTTGTGAGAAAATAAGTCACTCAAATAACACAAAAAAAGAGAGAAAAGAGAAGGTAAGTAGTGTACAAAATAGTAATCAGAATGAAGAGTTGTTACAAACATCCTCCTGAGTCAAATTCACTGTGTTTCTTTAACTTCACAAAGACATAGAACCTTATTAAGTTCATTAAGGAATTCATAGGCTTTCATTTTTCTTTCATTCTCTCTTTTTTTTGGTGCTATACATGATCAGTAAATGTGCACGTCCCTATCAATTTAGTTAGAATCTCCTAGATTAGAGACCCAAATGTCATGTTTCAAAGAAATTCATGCATGGTTTTGTATCATCTGACACATATTTGTATAGTTTTGTTGTTGTTGTAACGTACCTGATGCATACTTCCACATTTAATAAATAAAAATGGGAACTGTGGGCGAATTAGTTCTAACGATGGACGAGAAATGCAAAGATATAAACGGATTCCTTCAAAGTCTGACGGCTGGTAGGTGGTAAATCAGGAAGGGCCAATGCATAAATCTTTCCAATCAAACAAGTATTCTTTTCACTAAAACATAGCATCTTTTATTAATGGAAAGCCTAGAGCTGGTAGGGCCATACAGTCTTGAGAAAAATAACTTTTCAGAAATGCTAGTGAATCTATGCTGAAAAAAATGCATTTCAGAAATAAAACCACCACTTAGAAAGCTGAATTTAATGTTGCTGTTTGAACCAACTTGCTATAAACTAAGAGAATGAACAATTAACTGTTAAGATAGTCCCAGCCCTAGAAATTATTGAAGGGAACTTACAAATAAAATATACTTCTCTTTCACTTGATATATATTTGATCTCTTGTTAAATCATCTTGGAAAGCTACCCAGTTACCAGATAGGTCAATCCTAGGGCTGACACACACTCAAAAACACAGTCTGCCAATGAATGCTTTTCTTCGCAGAACAATTGTCACATAAAATACTTTTCCCTCTAGGAAGTATGTTCTATACTAGAAAAATACTGGCTTTGAATTTTAGCTGATATCTGAGATAAGGGAAGAAGTGTGTTACATTTTATTTTATTGCTCTGTACTTGTGTAGCTAATTCGATCACTCCTCCTCCCAACCTGATTGAAATACTAGGTTATAAAAAGAAATAATGATTTATTTCCATGACTTTGAATCTTGCTGAACTTCAGTCACCTCCCATATTTGTAGTTACTGGAGGAAAAATATTACAACGCCTGCCTAAACTAGCCAAGAGGGAAGGAGGAGGGCTATTTAGAAACCAGAATTTACTTCAACAAATTACAAAACTAAGTTATATACACAGACACATGCACACACACAGTCAAGCACATACAGAAGTTTACAAGTCACCAGACTCTGGAACTGACATACATATGCTTCTTAACCAGGAGAAACTGTGCTAGCCTTTGGAATAATAATTAATATGACTGGCAGACATAGCAGCTAAGGAATATTTCTTAAGTAGAAAAAAAAAAAACAATGGTCATCAGGGTTTCCAACAAATCCTGTGGAATCTCCATCAGAATATATATTTTTTAAACAAAGAGATCAGGGGCACATCTGGTGGCACAGCGGTTAAGTTCGCTCATTCCACTTTGGCAGCCCAGGGTTTGCCCGTTTGGATCCTGGACGCAGACTTAACACTACTTATCAAGCCATGCTGTGGCAGATGTCCCATACATAAAGGAGAAGAAGATGGGCACGGATGTTAGCTCAGGGATAATCTTCCTAAGAAAAAAATTATAAAACAATGCGATAACTAGTTATGCTTTTAGGGACAATGGGGTGGTTCATTTTATTCTATTAGATAAACAAAGGTATTGACACAGATGGCTCAGAGAGATTGAGTAAATTTTTGGAAAAGAACATCTTTAAAATCCCTACAGACAAAGAAAGTCCATTTTTTAAAAAGTAGCATTGCATCTTTTCTTCCACAATGGAATGAGAGACTCCCCTGCTCTTCCATCTTTGTATTGTCCTTTTCTTATTTGTCAAAACAAACTGGACAAAGGAGGTGTAATTCCCAATTTACAGATTGGTGTCCATTACATTTTACTGGGGACTCGTTTAAGTGGATCTGGAAAATGTAAAAGTAAATTTTGCATGCAAATTTAAGGCAACTGCAAGACACAGAGGAGATAACATCTCAAAATTATAGACAAAAATCCCAATTATATTTATTATGTAACTTTTCAGATACAAACTAGGTATAAAGCACTCTGAGTACCTCTGTCTCCACCTCCTAGCTTAAAAAATTAAATGCTACAAGTCGTGGAATTCTCTACTTCTCACAAAATGACTAGTATGCTGATTATGTGGTTCATCAAGCTCATTTATGCGTTCATGCTTTTATTAAATACAAATATATCCCTTGTCGATGGACAGTCTTGTGTTGCACAAGGTAACATCATACCAGTGGCATCCTACTGCGTGTTCCTGTTACTTCCCTCTCCTTCCACGAGCGAGAGGAATGGATTTTAGTTAGGTCACCCACACTTGATATCAAAGTATTCATTCTTATATTTTATATTTCTGTTCTGTATTCTGGTGAATGTTTTTACAGAAATAAATACGTATTGCTTTAACTTGAAAACTAGATGTGTGACATTGAAAATAAGGAGAGATCTTTGATATTCATTGATATCATTCAATGATATTCAATGATAAAAAAATATACGGATCATTTTTTGGAGGAAGTTTGCAAAATGTTTTAGTGATGTACAGATGTGTATTTTAGCATGATTCAGTTAAGACTAAATTAAACTGTGTGGGGAAAAAAAAGTCTATTGTCACATCCTAAGAGCCCTGTGAGGAAGATTTCAATGCGCTGCTTCTCTGTGGAGAAGGCTGGGATTTGGTAGGGAGGGGGCAAGGCCACATAGGTTCCAGAACTACAAATACTCTAACCAGTATTTCATGTACAGATTTTGAACAAGGGCTCCTGCACCAGGAAGTCAAGGGAGTCCAGGATCACAAGCAAGCCAGTCTCTGCAACTGTCTCCAGTAGAAAGAAGGATGAAGAGGATGGAGAAGTTCGGCCATGACAACACGTACTGCTGATCTTCAATCGGAGATCTGGGTGCTGACTTGAGATTAAGAGGAACGCACATGCTGGTTCTGAAAAAGAACGGCCGGTAAAGGCTGGATCTAATAATTCAGGTGATGAAATGTATCATTCAGCTTTGTTAAACGGACTCATATACAGTCATGTGTTGCTTAACGATGGGGAAACGTTCTGAAAGATGTGTTGTTAGGTGATTTCATCGTTGTGTGAACATCATAGAATGCACTTACACAAACCTAATGGCACAGCTACTCCACCCCTAGGCTATGTGGTACTAATCTTCTGGGACCACTGTCGTATACGCGGTCCATCACTGACCAGAACGTCATTATGCAGTGCATGACTGTACATAGGGCAACGACTGAACATATATTCGGTGATAATATCAATATTCTTTTGCATCGGACCCTGTCCAAAACAGACAGGCATATATTTTGATAATACCTATGGAAATTTACAAGCGTTACTGGTGGTACTAAAAACAAAAGAAATGCCAATTCCTAGATTTTATGAATTGATTGTGGGAAAAGATTAATAACCAGTGACGAACTTCTTCTAATCTTTTCACAAATTCATTAGGTAAAGCCCTGCAATCAATGCCCCATCTGTGATTGTTTTCAAATATTTTAAACCTGTCAAGAGAGGCAAAGATAAATGGTTTCACATTGTAATAAAAAATATATGCATATGTATACACACAAGTAAGTGTGTATGTGTGCGTGTGTGTGTGTGTGTGTGTGTGTGTGTGTGTGTGTAGGTCTGTGACAGAAAGAGAATGGGTATAGTAACCCAAATAGGTGCCCAGAGAGGTGTATTTATTTGGGCTATCTATCATAGATTTGGTTTTTATTGACTAATAATCAATGTTAAAATTGCTATTCTTTATAAGCCACTGTGTCAGTTTTAGATATGTTCTCTATATGGAATTAATGATACAAAGGATTTAAATTCAAACAAATGAATTTAAAGAAAATAAAGACAAATCTCCATAAACAAGACCAATAGCATTTATTAATAATACTGTTTCATTTTTAATATTTCAAGTTTTTATCATTAATAAAAAGTTACTAATATAAATAATACTTTATATATGAAAGTTAGGATAAAGTACATTGCTATACCCCATTTTCCCAAGAAGTATCTTGAAAAATGAAATGATCTAATTATAGAAAGCATTAACTTTCTGAAAGTGAAACTTCTGAAAGTTTAATCATTTTTTTTTTACTGATCTAAGTGCAAATCTCAAAATTCTTATAAACTTGTCCTACAGATATTTTTACAAGATCTCCCTCTTCTGGCCACAAGAGTTATTTCATTCCTTTTTATCAATAGAGGTCAAAATCTGCTGCAAAGTTTGGGTAAAGCTAATTTGTACTAATCTGGCATCAAAGAGATAAATAGACGGACACTCCTAAAAATGAAATACAGGAAGCTCTTTTCAATATCTCTAATACACGTACTGTTGTATTAAAGTCTGTTTATCTAATTTCATTCAAGCTTTCTGCCTCACTGATAGTCTGAGGATGCATATGCCAAGCTTGGTAATAAGTTAATAAATGAATTGAATGCTTGAGGTGTTCCAGATGGACTTAAATTGCAAAGGCTGTCATTCACAAAAGAGACTGAGCTTCATACCGCAGGAAGGCAAGCGTCCAAATGCAGACTTCCCTCTGCACCTTAGAATAGAGGTGAGGTGTAAGCTCCATTAAATGCCCTCTCAGAATTTAACTTTTCCTCTCATATTTGCAAACCTGATTGAAAACAATAAAGCACATCTGAGAAACAGTTATAAACAATAAACAATAAATGCTTACCATGTAACTTACACAATAGTGCACGAAAAATATTTTTATAGTATGTGCTTGTGTCACTATTTATTAGTCTATTTTAGCCATTAGATTTAATTTTATAAAATTTTGGAAAAATATGCAGGAAAAGACTGGTTGGACCTTTTGTTCCTAGGAAGCGTATTGTATGAGTGCACTAAAATTCCCAGTAGCCATTACTTGACAAGTTTCTCCACATCTTCAAAAAATAGTCACCATACAACGGCAATTCAAAATCAACAAAACGTATTCAATGTTCTCAAGAAATGCATGGTATGGTGCTAACATTGGCTTACATTAACAAGTTTTGACAAATTTGGAATCCTTTGAAATTATACTCAACTTGATTTTACACATATGTTCAGTTTTCAGGAGAGAGGGTTCATAGATTTCATCAGATATCAAAGATGTCAATGACTTTCAAAATTTAAGAACAATCAAGTAAGATAAGCAAATAATTAGAAATTATATAATAGTTGACATTTTAAAATACCAGTATAAACAAAAGAATAAAATAACTACCTTTACATGGGAGAGTCAAGACAGGTTTCCTGAGGAATGGTAAACATATGCTCTGAATTTTGAAGCTCGAGGAGAAGTTTGTCAGGAAGAGAAGAAAGAGAAGAGGACTTGAGAATATTTCTAGAATATTGGGAGAACAACAAAAAGAAAATGAATTTTTCAAGTATCTGGAGAAATAATTAAGAGCTTTAGATAATTAAGGGAATGAATGAATGGGAATAGGAATGATTGAGAACAAAACCCAGTTTTTTAGCTTAGATGACTACATATGGTAGATACTATTACTCAAGACTTTTTTTTAAATGAAAGCAGAATTTTAGAAATGAAGCGTTTAGGGTAGTGACAAGAAAAATATGATCAGTTTTGTGGTGTAACTGTCATGTGAAGGAATAAAAACAAAGAAATTGCCAAAATCTGCAAAATTTTTGAAAATTTCTAAGTAGAGAGTTTAAGTTTAGAAATGTCTATGCTATAGCTACAGTTTTGAAAGGCCAGATTATTCACATGGCTCAACAATGACACTAAATGTTGGTTGATGAATACAACCAAGATTTTCTAGCATCAGATGAGTTGAATTTAGACTTTTAACCTCATATTATGTACTTGAGAAAGATGACAGACGAGATCACATAGGGTTCACTCTATATTCTGTTTTCTGATGTTTTAGGAAGTTTTCACTTCTTAGAATAACTGTAGCTGGTTATGAAATGTCACCATTAAAATAATGTAAATTAAATAAAATAAAGTAAAACTACTTATCACAAATTCTTTGTAAAATTGCAGATCATATTGGGTAATTTCTTTTTTTTCTTTTCTCTTTTGTTTTTGCTGAGGAAGATTAGCCCTGAGCTAACATCTGTTGCCAATCTTCCCCTTTTTTTGCTTGATGAGGATTAGCCCTGATCAAACGTCTGTGCCAATCTTCCTTTATTTTATACGTGGGTTGCCACCACAGCATGGCTGATGAGTGGTGTAGGTCCTCACCTGGGATCTGAACCTGCAAACCCAGGCCACTGAAGCAGAGTGCACCAAACTTAACCACAGGGCCATGGAACTGGCCCCCATATTGGTTCATTTCTAATAGGAAGGCATGACATCATTTTTAGATGCTTTTTCTAATAAAAGGAATGCATCACTTTGTGATTCTAAGCCACAGATTCCTCATCTAAACTTTTGCCTCCAAATAGAGGGAATAATGAGAAGATTTAAGGAGACAAAACAGGGTACACTGTCTGGTATATAAATTCTAGGTATCATGTAGACAACTTCCCATACCATTAATTATATATCAACATATTTCAATTTCATATATAAGCACATTTAATCGGTTATAAAATAGTTTCTCTCTTAAAAAAAAGCATTTGCAAATGCTTTTTTCCCCCCGTGAACCATCTGAATTATTAATTTACTGAAAATCATTTTAGAACTTATGCTACACTGATCTCACCTGAAAAATAACATAAATAATAGATTATAATTGAGCCTATCTTTGTTTCATTGTAAATACAATATTAAAATGTTCATTTAACTTACTGTACAGAAACTAATATTTATACCTCATGCTGACATACCCGAATCAGCAAGAACTTGGATTATTAGGATTTTGAAGTCATGTTAACATATTTTTCCACAATCAATCAATTAACTACACTGCATTTCAAAGAGCCAAAAATAACTGAAATTTGGTTCTTTTGATTATGTAGCTTCCACACAAAATTGATCATTCTGTTGAAGCAGCTGGACACAGAAAGGGTGACTGACCAGAAAAGAGCTGCATTAATCCCAATAATAACTATTTAGAATTCTTGAACAGGGATTAATTATGGGAGAAGACAAAGAAAAGAAAGTTTCTGAGAAATGCAGAATTTCAATCTATGTGAAAAGGCAGACACACGCAGAGTCTGATGTACTACAACATGCTAAGTGCTATTCTTTGGTGACTCCCCAAACCAGTTGGCCGTGATCACCAAAGATACCACATTTTCCCAACCCATTTTCCAAGAGTAAGTATCTTACCCACCTTGCCAGCCTCCCTGGATTTATATTCCTGTTCCATAGCACGAAAAACCAGCTTGTTCAAAGCAACCTCCCTCTTTGGCATAGCAATAGAAGTTTTAGGCATTCATTTTGGCCTCTCCATTGCATTCATTCTCTATGACCATTGTTTGTCTACGCATCACTTAATATTCCATTTACAATTTCACATCTCTGTACTTGCAGCAGCAGGAATAACTACTGCTTGATTATGATCCTAAACTTAAGGGAGTGAGAGAATTCAAATAGTCATGTGTCACTTAATGACAGGGAAACATTCTGAGAAATTCATTGTTAGACAATTTTGTCATTATGCGAACATCACAGAGCAGACTAACACAAACCTAAACAGTATAACCTACTACACACTTAGGCTATATGGTACCAATCTTATGGGACCACTGCCATATATGCACTCAGTCCTTGACTGAAATGTTATTATGTGGCACATGATTGTAGTCCTACTCAATGAGGCATTATTAGTATTGAAGCAATCCCTACCTATTGTTAAAAAGAAGACAACAGATTCAAAGCGGAGTCACTTATGTAAGCCCCACAACACCAAATGGAGACTTAATTATAGTTTCAGCTCTGCCAGAAACAGAACCTTAAAGCAGTCAATCAGGAATCGCCTGATCAGTACTAGTTAGGTAATCTGCCTGATAGATCTCCGCAATCCCCTAGAGGAAAGTAACCTTGCAATAACCAGCCCCCATTTTGCCTAGTAGAACTTCCTTGTTCCCACTTCCCTCTGCCTCCAAAACTCTTTATTTTGTACAGCTCCTCGGAGCTCCTCTCTATCTGCTAGACTGGACGCCACCCAATTCATGAATCACTAAATAGAGCCAATGAAATCCTTAAAATTTACTCAGTTGGATTTTGTTTTTTAACACTATCAACTTGAATTAGGTAGTAAAATTTTCAAGAAAGGAGATTTCAGGAAGCTGTGCTTTCAGGACAATAAAAACTTTTTATTTTTCAATGTTTCTTAGACTGCTGAAAAAGAACTATTCTTGAGGGTCTAAAACAAGTTTTCTTCATATGACTACTTTACTGCAGGATGTTGATAGACAATTTAATTGAAGTAAGCCCCAAGCACCCTGGATAAAGACAGATTACTGGGGCCAGCCTGGTGGCACAGTGGTTAAATACTCAGTACATAATTGAGATTTGATAATTGAAATGCTTCTTGCTGGCCCAGGGTTTGCCGGTTTGGATCCCGGGTGCGGACATGGCACTGCTTGGCACGCCATGCCATGGTAGGCATCCCACATATAAAGTAGAGGAAGATGGGCACGGATGTTAGCTCAGGGCCAGGATTCCTCAGCAAAAAAAACAGGAGGACTGGCAGTAGTTAGCTCAGCGCTAGTCTTCCTCAAAAAAAAAAAAGATAGATTACTTACAGGGAAAATACTGTCTTTGTTAAACTGTGTCTTGGAATGATTACACTGATGCTGATGTTAATCTTTAAATAATAGTCAAATGTTCTAAATAGATCTCCATATATGTAGCTAGTTAATACAGCTGTAGACATGGAAACTCGAAATTGTTTGGTTTATTTCAGAGTATGCCCTTCCTCAAATAAGAAAACTGTAGTATGTCTTTACTTAACTGGCATTATACTATTTTTGCTATGGCAAATGACCTGTGTTTAATGACCAAGGAGGTTTTATGTATAATTATATCTTATTTTTCCAAATATATATCATGTTTAAAAACAGTTTCAATCAAGATTATTTCCACATGTCTTTGGACATAAAGTCAATATCTCCATAATTAAAAAGTAGCTAGGAAAAGAATTAGAATAAATTTTGGCATGCTTTTTTCCATTAGTAAATTCTATGGACATTTATATTAATCTAGGTATAATCTACTTCTGACTATCTGCAGATAAATAACACAAATAACAGATAAATACTGATAACAGACTAATTTTAATCTATTATTTTATAATTGTTTATTTCTTCTCTAAATCTTATTGCTTAGGGATTCAGCCTTTCCTTAAATCTCTGTTGATACTCATTTTTTTTTAGTTATTTTATACATGCCATCTAGAGGAATACTGAAAATAATTTCTAGAAAAAAGAATTAGAGATGTTACATAAAATTCCAGTTTTTATGAAGATAACTGGGTAGCTCTAACATATATAACAACAATAATTAATAATAATATTAATAATAATGGGTATGGTAGTGCTTCAAGTTAGTGTTTTGAATCTAAACTCCCCAACGATAAGTGGATAATCCCAAATGTCCTATATGCCAAGCAATGTGTTCAGTGATTTTGTATTACATGTTCCATTTTTCGACCTTACTTTACTATTTATGAGCCATGGGGCCTTCGTTTAAGTTCCAGATCTCTTTGAACCTTGGTTTTGATACTCAAAATTAGAATGAGTATAATAACAACCAACATAGGAGGTAGTAGCAAGAATTAAGAAAGTAATATTAATGAAGTATGTAAATCTCAATTATGTACTGAGTATTTAGTAAATATTAAATCTCTTCTCATGTCTATTTGTATATACATCCTACGTCTCCAGTCATATGGTAGGTCTAATAAGACCATGGACTATTTCTTATTCCATGTGGTAACTCTTGGTTTTATTAATAGCCTCAGTCTTATTCAAAGCTCCACATAATCTTGTTATTCTTTAAGTAGGAAAAATCCTATGTATAAGTTTAGGACGTAGACAAATTAATACGGATATTTTTAGAGACTACCATAGCGGCCCCAAATAGCTCTTCCCTAAGTGTACATACCAGAATCTTAAATCCCAACATCAAAGTGTTAGGATGTTTTCTGTAAAAAGTTTTCAGAAATCATACTTTTTTTAACCTGGGAGAGAAATTAAAAGACGAATCTATTTTTTCATACATTTATCACAGTAAATCCATAATACTCTGGGTGCTGTGAATACAGCAGTGGACAAAATATATAAAACCCCAATTTTTATGGCACTATAGTCTGATAAACTAAAGGGGATGCATAAAAAAATATTTAATATATATCAGGCTGAATTAAGCTATCAACAAAATAAAGCATGGGAAAAAAAGTAGAATATGACCAAAGTTGGTAAAAATTTTTCTGATAAGGTAAAATCTGAACAAAGGTCAGAAGGAAGTGAAGGAGTAAGCCATGCAGATCTGGGAGAAGAATATTCTATGCATAGAGAGGCCAGCCCGGTGGCACAGCAGTTAAGTGCGCATGTTCCGCTTGCGGCCAAGGGTTGCCGGTTCGGACCCCAGGTGCAGACATGGCACCACTTGGCAAGCCATGCTGTGGTAGGTGTTCCACATATAAAGTAGAGGAAGATGGGCACAGATATTAGCTCGGGGCCAGTCTTCCTCAGAAAAAAGAGGAGGATTGGCAGATGTTAGCTCAGGGCTAATCTTCCTTGGGGAAAAAAAAAGTAGTAGTCTCTGCATAGAAAGAGTAAGGCTCTTAAAAACTGGAGCAAGGAGATTCTTAAGGCACACAAATTAAGTATAGGCAGGAGCTGGTGGAGAGTTTTAAGTAGGTAAGTGGCATGATCAGATTGATATTTCAAATATATACATAATAAATCATTACCAACTATAATGTAATGTTATTATTTCAAATTTTTGTTCATAGAATAGTTGACAGCCTGTCTTGCATGTTCGCGTAGTGGACATTCTCATCCTTACAGATTTTACAGTCTATTAGAAATGGATATAGGGGAAGAAGGGCACAAGGACATAGATAAAAGCTGATTATGATGCATGATGGAAGGTCAAAGATAACAAGACACAGATAGCACTAGGAAATTACAGAAGGCTAACCCCAGCCAAACATGGAACGCCAGTTTAACCTTACTGGTAGATATCTTAACGTATAAACAGGAGCGAGGCAAGTGTATTGGAGACACTTAGAGGCATTTAGACGTGAACACGTGATGCAGACAAGAAGTATATGATACCAAAAACAATTTAACGTTATTGGAGTGTAAAGTATAAGGCACTGGTTTATGAAATATTCTGTATTATGTATATATGATTAAAGAGATTGAGATTTATCCAATAAAAACATTGAGCCATTAAAGTATTTAGGTAATTACCTAAAATTGCACTTGATATGCCATTCTACACGTGTGAGAAGGGCAGATGTGAGGGGAACAAAGAAAGGAAGAAGCAGTTACTATGGTTTATTTAGTTATGAAAGAATCAGGATCTGAAGGAGGGCAAATGTAATAAGGATAGAGGAGTTAGACTGATTGTAAAAATACATGGAGAGTACAATCAGGGAAACTGATAATTCATCACAGGAGGAGATTAGGGAAAAAGAGAATTCAAGAATGACTTCTAGGTCCTAGGTTGTGTTAACAGATCAAACAGTGCTGCCAGCAGAGAGAGAAAATACAGAAGAAACAGGCCCTGGGAGGAAGAACATTTGTTCAGTTTTGACATTTCTGAAGCTCCTGTGTGTTGTCCATGTTTGTACAGCAAGCAAACGGTTTGATTAATTAATCCTAGACTGCAAAGAGAGGTCTAGAAGGACAAATAAATTTTGAAAAAAGAGGTATATAATTAGTAGTTGAAACAATGAGAGTCAATGAGATCACCCAAAGGTAGTATATGGAGGAAGAAAAGCAGTATGCAAGGAATTAAATTTTAGGATGAATAAAGAGAGATTTTTGAGGAAGAAGGAGAGAGATGGAGACAGAGACACTAGAAATTTTTAAAAATGGAAAGAATTATGAAAAGTTTTATCCACAAAGAAAGCAGAGGAAGTGGAAAATTTCAAAGACAGAGCTCTTCCAAATTTGACTGTGAGCTTTATAAAGGCAAGGGTTGGAGCCTTGACATTTGTTCTGTCCGGACCTATCACACAACCTGACAAATAGTAAGCTCTTAGGACAAAGCTGGCAAAATGAATGAGAAGAAGAAAATGGATAAAAGTAAAGACAAAAATTTAGATAAAAATTTCTAAATACAAGGACCACTGGATTCATTGACTGAAGAAGATCAGAGTCTAACAGTGCCTCCTAACAGAGAAGCTAAGAAAATTATGAGAGTTTATGGGGCTGGCCTGGTGGTATAGTGGTTAAGTTTGCATGCTCTGCTTCAGCAGCATGGGGTTCACAGGTTCAGATCCCAGGCACAGGCCTAGCACCATTCATCAAGCCATGCTGTCGTGGCATCCCACATAAAATAGAGAAAGATTGGCACAGATGTTAGCTGAAGGCTAATCTTCCTCACCAAAAAACAAAAAAAGAAAGAAAAGAAAATTATGAGGGTTATCTATCTTGTCTCCACTCCATCTACTTTCCAACTACCTTAACTCCCTGAATTGATTTTCAGATTTGCACACCAGAGAAAGGAAATATTTGGGGGGGGAGGCAATACTAAAAAATAAAAGCTAAAAAGATAAGATCTCATTCAAGTACTTATCATTCCTAGAGTTAGAAATAAGTTGGTTCAAAGAGAGCAAATTTAAAATCAAGGAAACTACTAAACAGAGGAGTTCAAATTCACCAGCCTTAAAATAGAAGTTCATCATGACAAGCCTCACTTTGAATTGTGAGTGAAAATAATTTTCTGAGGCATAAAAAATGGTTATATTATGGTTTTACTAGGCTAGACTACCTAAGAAATAAGGGTCAAAAATTTGCTGGACAAATTAGATGATAAATCTAGTGGACAAATGTCCAAGTGGCCTTGGCCCAATTACTAGATCTTCCTGGATGTAAATCTTCATACATGTATAAAAAAGAAAGTAGAACTAGATAAATTTTTGGTGATTTTCAGTCCTGAAGGAAATGATTTTAAAATTGCAACTATGGCCGATACGTCAGATATGTTTCTTTTAAGGATTGGCATCTGGGCTAACAACTGTTGCTAATCTTTTTTTTTTCTGCTTTATCTCCCCCAATCCCCCCACCCCGTACACAGTTGTATATCTTAGTTGCAGGCCCTTCTAGTTGTGGGATATGGGACGCTGCCTCAACGTGGCCTGACGAGCGGTGCCATGTCCGCGCCCAGGATCTGAACCCCGGGCCGCTGCAGAGGAGCGCGCGAACTTAACCACTCGGCCACGGAGCCGGCCCCTCAGATATGTTTCTTAAACTCACTCCTTACCGTATAGAGCAACATTGGAAAGTGGAAGGAGAAGAGAGGGTGTAAAACCAGAGATGGATAGAGATAAGTATGAAAAGGGAGTGGGAAAGAAAAGGAAGAAAACAACAACAATAAAAAGAGATAAAACTTATTGAAAATACTCAAAAGCAAACTGAAAGAAAGATAAAAAAATCCTTAAAAACACTTTTAAAGAGTAAGGAATTAATTTGAACTGACAATTTGGAAATACACATTAAGAACAGATGAATCACTAAATTAGCCCTACACCTTTTCCTAGATAGGATGAAATTGAAGCGCAATGTACAGCTGGGTTTACATAAATGGTTCTTGAATTTGCCTATATTTTCAAATTAATAAGTCTGGGACCTTGTAAACTTAATAAATTTAATACTCAGAATCAGATGTGAGAGGTGGGCCGCGGCACAAAATCAGTTCATACCTAAAGACAGGTAAGAATTATGACTCGAATTCGAGAATTTTTTTTTTTAGTTCACAAACACACACTGTGGCAAACACATGAAATCAAGAAATAAGATGGTGTGGATGAACTGGAAGGCCCACAGTCTTAGCATTCCCAGGGAAGGTAAAACTTTCAAGGTTGGAGTTGCTTAGAACCTTAGGATCATTCCTTTGTAGGATGGGGAGGGGTTATTCAGCATTTAAGTGTCTGGATTATTATCATAAAAAGATATAATAAAACCCTAAACTTAAGATCTAGCCTTGACTAATAAATCCTTGCTATGCCACAGTGCCAAAACTGAGTTGCACAACAGTTTCAAGCATATCAAGTTAAGCAACTATTTGATGGGCTTTTGGGCTCATAATAAGATTATTCAATATGAGATCATGCAGCAGGACCAGCCATCCAAAAATAAAGCGCTTTGCTTCATATACTCTACTTCTTCAGAGTTAAACACAAAAAAAGATACGCTTGCTTCTGGAATATTATACTTTAGTGAAACTCCATTGTCCATTTTCTCCCAACCTCTCAAGATTTTCCTAATATAAGAAAGCACTGCTAGACGTGTAGTATTTCCATTTTTTCAGTCAATTCTTCTATCTAAAGATGTTTTTACCTAGAAACAATTTTAGCTCTCCTGAGACACAGAATATCACTTATGTAAATACCATAATCACAAAGCATCTACAATGTGCAAAACATAATGTTAGACACTAGGATATGATGAGTTATAAATAATTTTCTACATATTCTACAAACTGAAAACATAGTTCAGAATAAATTTACTAAGTCTAACAAAATCATTTACATTTTCCTTATATTTAGATTCGCAAGAATATAAAAACAAAGTAAGTTTTTTACTATATTTATAAATTTAGAATACTGTTCTTCTTATGATTGTACATTTTATTTACTTTCCTTCAATTTACATCAGAAATACTATACTGAAGATCTACCAGATTATAAACTGAAATATCCACCAGATGTCAGTATCTGCGTGCAAATGTTCTACTTTGAAAAGAAACTGCTAGCAAAAAGTTGAGTCAAATCTTTTATTAAAAGGCACTCATATAAGAAATATAAAGTGAATGCCTTTTCTTTGAAAAATTACATTCTTTAGTCATCTATACTCTATTCATAGATCATTGAAAATCGTCTCTGAAGTTTTTATTTTAGCCAAATATAATTCTTTATTTTGTCAACTGGAAATCTTTTCTAGTATTTTATGAAAGTTCTTACTTAAAGAAACACAGCTAGACAACATTCAGTTGAAACTTTTCATAGAAATGAATCTAAAACTTGTATGTAATGAAATAGCACATGAGGAAAATGACAGAGAACAATTTGAAAATCCAGTCAAAACAATAAGATTATTCAATATGATGATCAACACAAAATTATAAGATAAAAATGTGTTAATTTTCCTAGACATATATTGGGTAAAAATAGAAAATGAAAGAAAATATTTCATTATTAAAAGAAAAAAAGCATATGTAAGAGAAAAAAAGAGAAGTGTACTATACCTGAGGAATAATTGAAAATTTTACTAGAAAACATTAAACAGTACTAAAAAATATAATTTGAAGCAAAGATGAGTCACTGTGGGAAAAAAATGCTATTCTCTCTAGATTAGTCTGTGTCTTTAATGGCAGACCAATTAAGATACCAACTACATATTATGAGGATTGGTCACAACTTCATTAAAATTATATAAAATTACATTTTTAAGAAACGTTTAACTCTATAGTTACTAGAATTTCTTATAAAGCTATAATTATTTTTAAAAGGGTAAGTATTGAGGAAGAAACCCTTGAATGGAAAGAAGTAGAATCTAAAAATACACCCAAAATGAAAAGTCTGGTTTAATATATGACAAATGTGGTGTATGAAATCAATGAAGAAAATATTTATATTGAATAAATATTTCTAAGATAATTGGCCTGCCATAAAAATAAATAAACAAACATGACTAAGTTTCACAAGAGTAAATATGACATTACCTGAAGTTATGTTCTGGAAGTATATTCAGGAAAATTACTGCAATGTTGATTTTCTAGAGGCATACTACTTTTGTCATTTTCCATCTTTATGTATACTGCTGTTTTATAAGCTTAAATTTGAAAGAATTAAAAATTCTAAGTATATCAAACAAAATAGAATTTAAAACAAAAACTGTAAAAAGAGACAAAGAAGGGCACTACATAATGATAAAGGGAATAATCCAACAAGAGGATAGAACACTTGTAAACATCTATGCACCAACCATATGAACATCTAAATATATAGGGCAATTATTAACAGACATAAAAAGAGAAACAGACAGCAACAAAATAATAGTAGGGGACTTTAACACTCCACTTATACAAATGGATAGAATATGCAAACAGAAGATCAATAAGGAAACATTGGTCTTAAATGACACTTTAGACCTGATGGACTTAGTAGATACATGCAGAAAATTCCACTCAAAAATCATGGAATACAGGGGCTGGCCCCGTGGCAGAGTGGTTAAGTTCGCGCGTTCCGCTGCAGGCGGCCCAGTGTTTCGTCAGTTCGAATCCTGGGCGTGGACAAGGCACTGCTCATCAAATCACGCTGAGGCAGCGTCCCACATGCCACAACTAGAAGGACCCACAACTAAGAATATGCAACTATGTACCGGGGGGCTTTGGGGAGAAAAAGGGAAAAAAAATAAAATCTTTAAAAAAAAAAAATCATGGAATACACATTCTTTTCAAATGCACATGGAACATTCTCCAGGATAGATCACAGATTAAGCCACAAAACAAGTCTCAATAAATTTAAGAAGATTGAAATAATATCAAGCATTTTTCTGACCACAAAAGTATGAGACTAGAAATCAACTACAGAAAGAAAATCAGAAAAGCCACAAAGATATGGAGATTAAACAAAATGCTACTGAATAACAATTGGGTCAATGAAGAAATCAAAGGACAAATCAAAAAGTACCTGGAGACAAATGAAAATGAAAATACAACATGCCAAAATTTATAGGATACTATAAAAGTCATTCTAAGAGGGAAGTTTATAGCAATAGATGCCTACTTCAACAAAGAAGAGAAATCTCAAATAAAAAATCTAACAGTGCACCTAAAGGAAGTGGAAAAAGAAGAACAAATGAAGCCCAAAATCAGTAGAAGGAAGGAAATAAAAATCAGAGCTGAAACAAACAACGTGGAGACTAAAGCAACAGAAAAAAGTCTAGGAAACTAAGAGCTGGTCCTTTGAAAAGATAAACCAAACTGAAAAACTTAGCTAGACTCACCAAGAAAAAAAGAGAGAAGGCTCAAGTAAATAAAATTCGGAATTGAAAGAGGCGAAATTGCAATGGACACCTCAGAAATACAAAAGATTATAAGAGAACACTATGAAAAGCTATATGCCAACAAATCGGACAATCTAGAAGAAATGGGTAAAGTGTTAGAATCACAGAACTTTCCAAAACTGAATAAAAAAGAAATAGACAATTCAAATAGACCAATCACCGGTAAGGAGACTGAAACAGTAACTAAAAATCTCCCAAAAAATAAAAGTCCAGGACAAGACGGCTTCCCTGGTGAATTCCACCAATCATTCAAAGAAGACTTAATACCTACCCTTCTCAAACTCTTTGAACAAATAGAAGAGGAGGGGAGGCTTCCCAACTCATTCTACAAAGCCAACATTACCCTGATACCAAAACCAGACAAGAACAACACAAAAAAACGAAAATTACAGGCCGATATCACTGATGAACATCGGTGCAAAAATCCTCAACAAAATTCTAGCAAATTGAATACAACAATACAATGAAAAGATCATACACCACGTTCAAGTGGGATTTGCTCCTGGGATTCAGGGAAGTTTCAACATCTGAAAATCAATCAATGCAATACACCAAATTAACAAAATGAAGAATAAAAATCACACGATCATCTCAATAGATGCAGAGAAAGCATTTGACAAGATACAGCATCCATTTGTGATAAAAACTCTGAATAAAATGGGTATAGAAGGAAAGTATGTCAACATAATTAAGGCCATATATGACAAACCCACAGCTAATGTCATTCTCAACGGAGAAAATATGAAAGCTATTCTCTAAGAACAGGAACTAGACAAGGATGCCCACTCTCCCCACTCTTATCTAACATAGTATTGGAAGTCCTAACCAGAGCAATCAGGCAAGAAAAAGAAATAAAAGGGATCCGAATTGGAAAGTAAGAAGTAAAACGGTCACTATTTGCAGATAACATGATTTTACATATAGAAAACTCTAAAGAATCCACTAAAAAACTTTTAGAAATAATAAATTACTAAGGTAAAGTTGCAGTATACAAAATCAACATACAAAAATCAGTTGGGTTTCTATACACTAACAATGAAGTAGAAGAAAGAGAAACCAAGAATACAATCCCGTTTACAATTACAACAAAAAGAATAAAATACCTAGGAATAAACTTAACCAAAGATGAAAGACCTATGCACTAAAAACTATAAAACATTCCTAAAAGAAATAGAAGAGGACACAAAGAAATGGAAAGATATCCTGTACTCTTGGATTGGAAGAATTAACATAGTTAAAATGTCCATATTTCCTAAAGCAATCTATGGATGCAATGCAACTCCTATCAAAGATCTGATAACATTTTTCACAGAAATAGAACAAAGAATCCTAAAATGTATACGGAACAAAAGACCCAAAATAGCCAAAGGAATCTTGAATAAAAAGAACAAAGCTGGAGGTATCACACTCCCTGATTTCAAAATATACTACAAAGCCATAGCAACAAAAACAGCATGGTACTGGCACAAATGCAGACACACAGATCAATGGAACAGAAACAAGAGCCCAGTAATAAACCCACACATCTATGGACAGCTAATTTTTGGCAAGGGAGCCAAGAACATACAATGGAAAAAGGAAAGTCTCTTCAATAAATGGTGTTGGAAAAACTGGACAGCCACATACATTCAAAAGAATGAAGTAGACCATTATCTTGCACCATACACAAAAATTAACTCAAAATGGATTAAAGACTTGAATGTAAGACATGAAACTTCTAGAAGAAAACACAGCCAGCACGCTCTTCAACATCAGTCTTAGCAGCATATTTTAAAGTACCATGTCTCCTCAGTCAAGGGAAAAAATAGAAAAAATAAACAAATGACACTACTTCCAATCAAAAACCTTCTGCATAGCAAAGGAAACCATCAAGAAAACAAAAAGACAACCTAACAATTGACAGAAGATATTTCCAAACCATATATCTGATAAGGGGTTGATATCCAAAATATATGAAGAGCTCATATATCTAGACAACAAAAAAACTAACAACCCAGTTAAAAAAATAGGCAAAAGATCTGGACATTTCTCCACAGAAGATACACAGCTGGCCAATAGTCACATCAAAAGATGTTCAACATCATTATCAGGGAAATGCAAACCAAAACCACAATGAGATACCACCTTACACTGGTCAGAATGGCTATAACTACCAAGACAAAAAACAACAAATGTTGGAGAGGATGTGGAGAAAAGGGAACCCTCATGAACTGCTGGTGGGAATGCGAACTGGTGCAGCCACTGTGGAAAACAGTATGGAGATTTCTCAAAAAATTTAAAATAGAAATACCATATGACCCAGCTATTCCACTGCTGGGTATTTATCCAAAGAGCTCAAAATCAATGATCCAAAGGGATTTATGCACCCCCATGTTCACTGCAGAATTATTCACAATAGCCAAGACATGGGAACAACCCAAGTGCCCTTCCATGGATGAATGGATAAAGAAGATACGGTGTATATATATATATATATATATATATATACACACACACAATGGAACTCAGTCACAAAAAAAAGACAAAATCATCCAATTTGCAGCAACATAGATGGACCTTGAGAGTATGATATTAAGCTAAATAAGTCAGACAGGGAAAGACAAATACTGCTTGATTCCACCCATATGTGGAAGATAACAAATACATGGATAAAGAGAACAGATTAGTGGTTACCAGAGGGGAAGAGACTTGCGGGGGTAGACAAAAGGGGTAAAGGGCACATACGTACGGTGACGGATAAAAATTAGATTACCGGGGGTGAACACAATGAAGTATATTCAAAAATTGATAAATATAATGTATATTCCAAATTACACAATGTTATAAACCATTATGATCTCAATAAAATTACTGGGAAAAAAATCTAAGTAGTCCTGTTTTAGTGAAAAAAGGAGTTAGCAAAACATGAAGAAGAGATAAATACAATTTTTAAAATAATAAATTGCAATATTATATAATAATTATATATATGTTCACAACATACATAGTGAGCAAAGAAATTAGTAAGTTGAAAGAATGTCAAGAGATCAAGGAAATAAAGGCCATAATCATGGTAAAAATAAGAATAGATAATTAAATGAAGTGATAGCTTGTCATCACTATAGAAAAGAGAAATCAAGTTATCCATTTTGGATTTTAGTAGTCACAGTGTTTATCATTTTCAGGCACCATTCCAAAAGCAGTAGGATTTTAGGACATTGGAATTTTTCTAAGCAAAACTTTTGCTACTCAATCTGCAGTAAGGAAGATTAATTCACCTTAATTCATCTTGTGTGATTTAGTCAGTTTTTCATGCAAACTTGTATGTCGAGCTCCCACTATGTGTCAAGAACTGTGCCAAAACTCAGTAAATATTTGTGCACAAAATAGGCATCTCTGCCTTGGGATTGACAGTATTTACAGATGATGTATTCAGACTGAGGAAATGGTACAGAGAACCAACTAAAGCTTTCCTGTGCAGAATTTAAACTTTTTTCAAACCTATTTCCCATGTTTAATGGGAATATTTTACTAAATATTTTCCCTAGTCTTCAATCTCCTGACTACCGCTCTGAAATGTGCAATGATTTAGCCTCAATATTTCTGGGATTGTGTATCCTGTATGGGTTTTAACTACCACTTCCTTTTCCATTCACACTTTATCTTCATCTATTGTCTCTCGTTTATCCTTTATGTTAGGGAAAATATGCTTTCTTTTTGCTAAAGCAGACATTTCCACATGTGTCATAAATTCTAAGTTCTCTCAACACTTCTGAAAAACTGTTCAGTCCATTTAACCCTAGTCCTTTCATTTTCTGTGTCTCTCATCACAAGAAATGATTTCTCAGGGAAGAAAAATACACTAAATTTTCCAATCTAAATACCCACCAACACACACACATACACATTTATCACTACCCTAGATAAACTTTGGAATTATTATATCTTCCTTTTTCATTTTATAACAGCTCCATAATCTTTATCCCCCCCCCATTTGTTTCTTAGTCTCTTTGCCCAGTGTCCATGTGATACATATTCTACACAAATATGAATCTATTGAATATCATGGTTCCATATGTATATATTCTATTTTTTCTGACTGAACAGGTGTTTCCATACTCATGCAGAAAATTTATTACCTAAAGAAAAATTGACAAAAATGTCACTCAGAATCCATTAAGCAGAGAAAATAACTTTTTAAAAAAGTTATTAAGGGGGCCAGCCCAGTCACGTAGTGAAGTTCATGCACTCTGCTTCGGCAGCCTGGGGTTCACAGGTTCAGATCCCAGGGGTGAACCTAGCACCCTCATCAAGCCATGCTGTGGCAGCATCCCACATGTAAAGTAGAGTAAGACTGGAACAGATGTTAGTTCAGTGACAATCTTCCTCAAGCAAAAAGAGGCAGATTGGCAGCAGATGTTAGCTTAGGGACAATCTTCCTCACCACAAAAAAAAAATTATTAATGATAAATTGGATTTATCTTAATGTGTAGTTATTATTTAATCATCCCAGTATTTACTGAAGATTTTTTGTGCCCGATTTTCTCCACTGTAAAGTTACTGTTTTTCCATTTATAATTAATAGACTTGTTTTAGGGGAGAAAATTTGAGGCTGCAAATATTCCGCTGCACCTTATATTTGCCCACTAATTTTAGCATCCATTAGGGGAGCTTGCCTGTAGCAAGTGTTCTAATAGTGACATTTTAGTTCATTCATTTTTTTCCTAATTATTAATTGGAATTCTTCTTAAGGAAGAGGTACCCCTTCTTCCACATTTATTTTTCTACTGAGTTATTTATTGATACCAGTGTGAATTCATAGATATTTATTTTATTAGTTGATTATGACCCAATACTATTATTATTTACTTTGTTGCTCAAATTGTTCCGGCTTTGGCTATTGGGAGCACTTTGAATTTGTCTCCTATGCCCTTTCAGTATAACTCAATTTTTCTTCTTATTTTTTTTATCATTTCTTTTCTGTCACCGCAACATGCTCTGGGCTCATCTTGCATGATCTCTATGTCTGCAGGGAATCATCAACTTCTCCAAGGAGCCCTGGCTCACCTTTTTTGGAGAATGGTATTAGAAATCAAGATCTGGATGCTAGATGTGCTCATTGCTATTGGGGTGACACTGTATCTAGTCCCTTTCAGTGGGCAGAGCTAGGAAATATATGTATGTATATTAACCCCATGTATACACATATTAATGTCTACATCTAACATTTATTAAAACAACAACAGTATATTAAAATATGAGTTCAAGCTGATTCCACTTGACTCCAATTCAGCACCACAGGGCTCATTCTATATTCTCCACCCATCCATCCACTAGCCCTCCTGGCTCCCATTCCTTCTTTGTAACTTGTTTCTCCAACAATGAGAAACCTGGATCCCATTACCTACAATATATTTACTCATTTGCACTTACTGATTTTACAGAAGCAATCAGACAATGAAAAAGGACCTTTCATGAAGGAGATTTGCACTGACTGGATATGTTATTCTTACCAGTGAAGCGGGGAAGCATGATTCAAGTTATTCAATATTAGTTACGACATCTCCTAGGCAAGACAAACATTAATTGTGCAACTCTAAGCCAATCTACTTTTGGGAGAACAATTTAAACACTTTGTTAGGAGTTATTTTAATAGTGTTTCAATCTCATAAATAGTTGAGTTTTTTTTAATTAGAAAGAGACAGAAATGAAGGGCCTTGGGTGATAGAGGTTGGAGAGAGATTGTCTGGTTGTTTGGTTGGTTAAATTTTTAGGTTGTGATAACGCACACACACATCCACACAAGTCCACATAAATTACAGAGAAAAGCCACTAGGATTAAAAGGCAATTTTCTGACATGGTTTAGGAGAAGAAGAACAGCCAAGAGCAGAGGATGATCAAGTTTTCCTTCTGGGCTATAGATTTTTATCAAGGATGGGAAGTTGAGACCAAGGAAGATAGTTCTTATCTTCCTTTTGTCTCCCCGTATTACTAGTTACTCTAGGCTTTGACACTTCTTTGGGTCTTCATTTCTTTATGAGGGCTCCTGTGTCATGTAGTACTTAAATTTGAATTCTTTCTCATGTTAATCTGTCTTTTGTTATGGAGACATAAAATGAATAAAGGAAAAAACTCTCCTCCCTTATATTATTCTTCAAATAAATGGAGAATGAAAGATGCTTGACTGTTTGAGATGCACAATATTCTGAAGGCCTGGTGAGCTGAATGACCCCCCAAAATATCCAAGTCTTAATCCACAGAACCTATGAAGGTTACTCATGGGACTAAATTAAGGATCTTAAAATGAGGAGATTATCCTGGATTATCTAAGCAAACCCAATGTACTCACAAGTTTCCTTATAAGGAAAAGGGGCAAGTAGGAGAGGAAGAGTCCAACAGGAAATGTTACCATGAAAGCAGAGTTCAAAGTAAAGTATAAACACAAGCCAAGCAATGCCGGCAGTCTCTATAAAAAGCAAGGAAATGGCCTCTCCCTTCAAGCTTCCAGAGGGAACACAGCTCTGCCTACCCCTTTTAGACTTCTGAGCTACAGAAATACAAAATAATAGTTTGATGTTGTTTTAAGCCACTAAATTGTTTTCTAGTTTGCTACGGCAGTAATAAGAATTAATTCAGTTGTTTTGAAACACAGCCCCATATAGAAGAAAGATGAGTTTGAGGTTGTTCCCTGTCTAGCTTGCTCTTACCATTCTAAAGAAGCTGTCAAGCATTGGGAAAGATATGAAATATCTGGGAGTAAATCTTTAGGTGTGACAATCACCATGCTGCTTCTGAGCATGGTTAGTCCTTTTATTCTGTTTCAAAACAGCTCCTTTAGCCTGATAGTTAATGAAAATTGTTCTCAGAGTTTAGCAACAACTTAACTGTCAATACTCCAAAGTTGTTTTGCTTCTTTAGCAGAAGTTTCATTTCGGTCTTTATAGTACGCATGTGTTTTCCTTTGTATGGTTCCAAAGACACGTCAGGTTTTTCTAGTTTGGTGATATTTTAAATCAAAGGTATAAAAATTATTTATCTCATTATTTAGGTACCGATTCATTCATTAAATAGCAGTGTGGTTAGAACAATCATTGTATCTGACCTCATGGAGTTTACAGCCTCGGTTAAGAAGAGAGTCATCGGACAAGTATCTATAATTGATGAATGTTTTCAAAACGGAAAAAGAGAGACCCTGAGATTTTCTGATAGGGAGAAATTACCTAGTCTACAAAGGCAAAATGTTCCAGTAATTAAAAACAAAAAAAAGTATCTGAATGCCAGAGATTAACTTCAAAGAGCAATGGGAAGTTATGGAAAAATCGGAAGCAGTAAAGCTGCATAATCAATCTTCATCTTTGGAGAGATTATTCTGGTTGCAATTTGAAAAATAAATTAATGAAGCAGAGTGTTTTCTTAATGTGTTGCTTTAGTAAACACAAAATATTTAACAACTCAACGACTCTTGTGCTTTAGGATTGGTATAATTGATGCGACATTTGCGGTTTTCTTTACTACAGCTTGGTTAGATTTTTAAAGTAAATATTTCTTTTCAGTAAGACTGTTCACTTCTCACTACTGATGTATCTTTCACAGCCAACCTTCCTTCTCAGTGGGTAACTTTTACCCAGAGATGTGCCATGTGGTGCAAATGGGAGCCAGAAAATCAAACCTCTTCAGCTTTATAAATATTACACAAGCTGCTAAATGAAAAGGAAACTGCTGAGTAAAGCACATGGGCTTTGTGAGACCTATTCTCCTTTCTTCTCAAAGATTATTACTATTGTTGTCTATATTATGCTTATTTTGTGTCTGAAGTTGTTAAATATTCCACTACATGATGTCGAGTATTGTACATGAAATCGCGTGTTTTCTCACATCCACTTTGAAAGTATAAATTTCTTGCTGTTGTACCGTGAGACTGCTAATATATAAATAATGAAATAATCATATTTTAAATATTTATTTTGTCCCCATGAAAATGACATGTTAGCTTTTGGGGCTGGTTAGATATACTAAACATTACTAGTTTTGTTACAGAGTGCCAGGTTCTACCTCAATTAAGATATCATAGACTAAAGAAAAATATTTCCTACAAAGGGGCAAACACTTGTAGCTAGAACGCACGAAATTCAAAATGGCTTTGAAGATTAAAATAAAGGGTATCTGATTTAAAAGAATGCAAAATTACGAGATTTTTCTCTCAGCCATGATGAAATCCCCTACTACTTGTGCATTTCTAAGAAAAAGTGAATGGATGAACTTTCATTTCTATTAATATATAAGATTTAACATGTTAAATCTTTTTAATGTGCAGTCCAAATAAAGCCACTATTCTAGGTCATGCTATTTTCCTTTCTGATATCAAAGAAATGTAAATTACTTGGCTATACTTCTGGTTGCTCTTTCCTTAAAGCTATCTGTGAAGTGAAACACTTTTGTCTTTCCAGAAATATGGCTTTCAGTGCTTTTGATTATTTAAATTTTCTAAAGTCTTTGCTTCCTCTGATCTCCTTCCTGGAAAATCTTTTACATATCAGTCTGCCTAGGAAAATCATCTCCTTGTTTGTGATTCTGTTCAAATTATATTGCATTTTAAAAGCCATTCCTGACACAATATTCTCAAATAGAAATTGCTCCTATCAACTTTTCTACCCCTAGTATATCCTATGAAAATTTATACCATAGAATATATAAAACTTCATTGTATTTGTTTTCAGGTCCTTCTCTTCTATCTCTCAGCAAGCTTCTTCAAAGCAGTATCTATGCCTCTATATCTAATTGTTTTTACAGCCCTCAAACATGTGGGGCACATTTGAGTCATTAAATAATATTTAGAGCTTGAGTCACAACTCACACTGAAAGTAAATCATGCTGATCCCAATCTAGACTGGGCAAATCTTTTGTGCACATAAAATATGACAAAAATATAGCTGATGAGCATGAGAACAATACATATCCTTTTCCCCAGTACCAAATGAGCAGCATGGTACATTTGATAACTTCTATCCAATAATTATATAAGTCAGTGCATATTAAAAATGATCTATAATTTAAGAAGCGTCATTGCAACTTCTCCATATAATTTCCCATTATATATATACACACACACACACACACACACACACACACACACACACATATCTATATAGTCACACAGATATATACACACATAGGCTATATTTCTGATATACATTTATTTATAGTAGGGAGTATACATGGGCATTTATGTATTTGTGTGTGCTTGTGTATTTGTGTATAATTTTGCTATGAAGGTCCTCACATAATACACGGAATGTGAATGTTTAAGTTTATAAGATAATCACAAATAATTTTGCAAAATATTTCTAGCAATTTACATTATCACCAATAAAATATGACTGACTTTTGCTCCACATCTCTAACAATCCTATCCAAAGAAGGGTTCAATCCTCTGTGAAGCTGGCTAGAAAACTGCTCATCCCATTCAGTGGGTCCGAAGTCTAGAGTGGTGGGGAAGGGAGTGTTCAAAAGATCATTTTGGTCTTAGGCACAAGCTGCAGTCTGGTATAGTAACAACACTACAACACAAAACAACACAATACAACATAACATGTATATTTTGGTCTCTATCTTATTCTACATCTACTTCCTAATTGTTTCAAAATTTGAATTTTAGGAGTATATGCAAAATTACTACCTTCACACTCTAACACATGGGGCCTTGGCAAGGAAACCTTGAGAAATTGGCAAAAGGAGTGAGATTTTGGGAACAAAACACTCCAGAGGGAGAACTAGCCTCTCGATTCAGCTGTCGCAGCAGGTGTCTGCAGGCAGGTGAATGGTCTGTAACAGGTGCGGGCTTGAGCAACGCAAGTTGCACAGGCTGGCTGAACAGATGGTGCAGACCTCTGAGTTCAGCGGACCTCAGCACTTGACCACAGCTGGTTCTGCAGGTACATGGCACATCGTGATGATTAGAAACGAGGCTTTAAAGCAAGACAAGGCTCGCCTCAAAAGAGACACAGTTTCAATGTATGGGAATTTCAGGCATTGGTGGGTTGAACAATATTCGTTTATTTCCTTTCTCAGCCAGAACTGCAGTCTTGGGTTAAAACCACAAAGGGGCAAGAGGGGTATAGGCTACAAAATACCCCATGTCACGTTTTGGCCTTTAAACTATTAGTACCAAACACGGATAAGGAACACTGGACCACCTCTTTCCAATTCTATTTCTTTTCTTTGTATTTTTAATGTTTTCCTATGAAACAGTTCATTGTGTAATACGTGGACCACAAAAAGAACGCATGTATTGTGCACATAAGTCAAGACACAAGATAATAAAATGGACACCTTTAAATTCACTACACACTTAAGAAGAAAACATTACCAAACAAAAAAATTACGTGTGCATTGCCTTAATCTCATCTCTCTGCCTGAATTTCTCACGTGTCAATTCCTTGCATTCTTTCAATATTTGATAGTATGTGTGGCTATGTACATATGTATGCATCTCTAATTAATACATCAAGCATTTTCCTTGTTTTAGAGCCTCATGAAATAACATCATACTGAAAGTACCATTTTGTGACATTTTTTATTAAATTTTGTTTCTAAAATAATCCAGGTCATTCTTACAAATTCAATTAATTTATTTTCAATCTTTATAATGTTTCATTTTTAAAATATATCACAATTTATCTATGCATTGTTCTGTTGATGGACACTATTTACAGATTTTTGCTATTATGAGTCATTTTGCTTATCACCATTCTTTAATATTTCTCTTCATGTCCATGTGCAAGACTTCATGTAGTTTTTGTATCTTGGAATGGAATTGCCTGACTGAAAGGCATGTATGTTGAAATTTATAAGATAATGTCAAAGTATTTTTCAAAGCGTTTATAACCAATTACCTTCCAACAATATATAAGAGTTTTTTTTGTTCCATAATCTAATTTATATTTTCAAACTTTTTAATTTTTTCTACTCTTATTAGGTATAAAATCTAATGTCATTCCTGTCTTAATTTGCAATTTATTGATTATTAAAGAACTAGAAGTTTTTTTCATAATTTAAAAGCAGGAAATTTGTTTTTTAATTTTGCTTACTTTTATACTGGGGCTTATTACATTTTGTTTGATTTTGTTTATGTAGTTGACTTTGATGTCATTATAGATTATGAATTTTTTTAAAGTGTAGTGTAAATATGCATATTTTTCATTTTTATTTTGTTCTCTTCTGCTAAACAAAATGTTTTCATTTTAATGCAGTCTAATTTTCAGTCTTTTCCAATGTTATAATATTTTCCTTTATTTACTTTACTTTTTTTTAACTTTTGTCATTCATACTTACTGCTTTAATCCATCGGGGACTGATTTTTGTGAATGATAGAATAAGTACCCAAATTCTATTCTTTTGCCATTTTTACACTTTTATTGATTAATTTTCTTTCCTTAGTGATCTAAATATAACCTCTGCCATATATAGTTTCCATAATCATGTGCTATTTTGAGGCTCCTTGCTCTGGATAATTAGATTCAATTTGGGTTTACTTGGTTGGTTGGTTTGTTATTTTTTGCTAATTCACACAGCCTTATTCGCTGTACCTCTGTAAAACACATCGATACCTAACAATAAAAGTACCCTAACATATTTCTTCTTGTAGAAAGTGTTTTGAGGTTCTTTCGGAGCATTGTGTTTCCTATGTAGCATCAGTTTATCAAGTTACTTGGAAAATCCCTTAGAGATTATGGTCAGAAAGATATGAAATACATAGATAATTTTGAGAAGAAATATTTTAAATTCTATTTCTAAAATGAATATGGAATTTTCTCTATTTACTTAGAGTTTTGATGAATCACAGATATTTGCTGTCACTGAAAGTAGTGTTTTGTATTATTAAATAATTTCTCAGCAACTTTTATAAACTCTCCTATTAATCATAATAAAGTGTTTATAAATTATTTTGTTTTCTATATGGAAAATTGTACACTATGATCATGCGATTGTCATTCTTTGTTTTATTAATGTGGTGAATCACATTGATTTGTGCATATTGAACCAACCATGCAACCCTAGAATAAATCCCACTTGATCATGGTGTATGTTTTTTCTTTTTTCTTTTTTCTTTTTTTTAAAAGATTTTATTTTTCCTTTTTCTCCCCAAAGCCCCCTGGTACATAGTTGTATATATATATATTTTTAGATATGGGTCCTTCTAGTTGTGGCATGTGGGAGGCTGCCTCAGTATGTCCTGATGAGTGGTGCCATGTCCACGCCCAGGATCCGAACCGGCGAAACCCCGGGCCACCCAAGCGGAGCGCGAGAACTTAACCACTGGGCCACAGGGCCAGCCCCTACGGTGTATGATTCTTTTAATGTATTGTTGAATTCAATTTGCTAATACTTCGTTGAAGATTTTTGCATTTATGTTCTTCAGAAATATGGGCCTATAATTTTCCTTTTTTGCAGTGTCTTTGTCTGGTTTTATTATCAGGGTAATGCTGGCTTCATAGAATGAGTTCGTAAGCATTCCTTCCTCTTCAACTTTTTGGAATAGTTTGAGAAGAATAAGGATTAACTCTTCTTTAAATGTTTGGTAGAATTCACCTGTGAAGCAGGCTGGTTCTGGACTTTTGTTTGTTGGGAATTTTTTAATTACTGATTCAATTTCATTTCTAGGAATCAGTCTGTTCAGATTTTCTATTTCTTTCTGATTCAGTCTTGGAAGACTGTATGTTTCTAGGAATTTAATTTATCTATTTCTTGTGGGTTTTCCAACTTGTTGCCATCTAATTGTTCACAGTAATGTCTTACGATCATTTGTATTTCTGTGGTGTCAGTTGCAACTTTTCTTTCATTTCTGATTTTATATATTTGGGCCTTCTCTCCTTTTTTCTTTATGAGTCTTAGGATGCTAATGATTTATTAATTTTCTTTGTCTTTTCGAAGAACTTTTTGCTGTGGCCCATAGATTTAGGAATGTTGTGTTTTCATTTTCATTTGTCTCAAGGTATTTTTTGATTTCCTCTTTGATTTCTGCAATAACCTATTGGGTTTTCAGTAGATGCTGCTTAGACTCTACATGTTTGCAATGTTTTCAGTTTTCCTTTTGTAGTTGATTTCTAGTATCATACCACTGTGGTTGGAAAAGATGCTTGTTATGATTTCAATCTTCTTAAATTTATTGAGACTTGTTTCATGGCCTAACATGATCTATCCTGGAGAATATTCCATGAGCACTTGAAAAGAATGGGTATTCTGCTGTTTTTGGATGGAATGTTCTGTATATGTCTATTGACTCCATTTGATCTATCGTGTCCTTTAAGGCCAATATTTCCTTATTGGTTTTCTATCTGGACTATCTATCAGTTGATATAAGTGGGGCAAATTGTCAACTATGAGATAATGAGTGAGTTATGGACTGAATTTTTTTGTTCTCCCAAAATTTGTTATGTTGAAGCCCCAACCAAATGTGGCTGTATTTGAAGATGGAGCTTTTAAGAATGTAATTAAGATTGAAAGATTCAATGAGACAATAAAAGTTGGGCCCTGATGCATTATTAGGATTAGTGTCTTTATAAGAGATGCCAGAGTGCTCACTCTCTCTTTCTACATGTGCACAGGCCAAGAAAAGGCCATGTGAGGACAAAGCAAGGAGGCAGGCACCAGGAAGAGTTTCCTCACTAGAAACCAATGCTGCTAGACCTTAATATAGGACTTCTAGGCTCAAGAACTGTGCGAAAATAAATCTCTGCTGTTTAAGCCACCCAATCTATTGTATTTTGTTATAACATCCCCAGAACACTAATGCAGATAGGTTTATTTCTTTTTATTATTCATTCATCATTAACTGTCTTGTCTTTGGTCAGGACCAACAGCAGAATAATAAATAGAATCTTACAACTGGCCATCACTTTCTTTTTACAAGTACTCTTAGAATGTTTTCACCATTCTACCGAGCAGAACCTGGGTGATTAAAAATACTTAGTCTACTAATGCTGAACAGATTTCTCAGTAGTTCCATTAAATCAATCTTGTATATTGTGTTAAAATCTCTATATTTTGATTAATATTATTATTTTTATTTGCTTTATCTATCACTATTAAAGAGAGGTATGCCAGAACAATTTAATGCCATTGCCGAGTTGTCATATTCTATTATTTTAACAATTACTGCTTTATATATTTTGAGGTTGTTTTATTGGGTGCATACAGGTTCATTTTTTTAATTATCCTGTTGAATACTTTAAGGACAAATACAAATTAAACATAAGATGCCTTAATTCTCCCTGTGAAAATAAGGGAAGATACTTCCCTCTCATCTTTCTCAGAGCATTTACTCTAGAAACTTTTAATTCTAAGTAATTTCTCCTCTGTTTTAAAAATGTTTATAAATCTCTTTGAAGACCAGATAGACCTTTTGCCACCTATATGACCCAGGAATGTCTTTCTAGAAGACCTGGGAGCCATCTCTTTGAAATGAAAACATCAAAGGAAATAGAACTTATTTTTCTCACTTTTTGTGGGAGAGTTGGAGCTGAACTTCTGGGTGCCTTGCTCCAAGTTGTAAAACTACTCCGTCATAAAGATATGTCATTTGTTTTTCCTCTGAATAAAGTCATTAGCTAACACAGATGGTGACCCAATTACCAGGTAAAGCTAGGATGAACTGTGTGTGACAAATGGTGCTGTCAAGCCCTCTTACTTGAGGACTAGTTATTATTTATCTCGAGAACACGTATGTAATGGGCTCTGTATATTTCGCTACATGAAAGGGTGAAGTTTCTTTCTGTCTGTGCATCCTTTTTAGTGGATTGCCTGTGACTGGCATCACATTCTGGTTTAATGCTTATTCAATAACAAAAGTGCTTTCTTTTAAACGTGGTAGACTACCTTTGTGAAGAGGATCTCTGTGTTAGGAGAATATTTTGTTTTTAATTATATTTTCCTAACTGTTTAAACCTGTGATGTTATATAGTAACCCATTTCATAATTACACATTCTTATTTTCTCAAGCACTGTTTTGTTTCATATTTTATAGCTATGCCAGCTTCCTTTAGATTATTGGTTTACTGTTATGGTTTTTTCCCACTCTTTTGTTTTCAATCTTACTCATGAAAGTGTCTGTTTACAGCTGTATTTTTAATCCAATATGAAAAATCTTTATTTGCACTGGTGGTTTAATCAATTCATATTTGTTTTGATTGCTGAGATTTTAAATTTTTTCACATCATCTAACTTTGTCTTTTCTATTTATCTCATTTATTATGCTTTTCATCTATTTCATTTTTCTAATGAATATTTTATTTTCTCTTCTTTTCCTATAGCTCCCAAATTTCCTGTTTTCTTCTAGTTTCTTCTTTTAACGATTACCCTTAAAATTCTACTATTTTGACTTTAGCATATAATGTTAATTAAATTTACTCTTTTCCTTACAAATGCAAACACCTTAGAGAACTTTAATGCCAATTGACCTCTTGCTGATTTACATTCTAACAGTGTCCAGTGTTTTGGTTTGAAATTTTATATTCCTTCAAATTATACATTATTGATAATTATAATTATTATCATCATCACTATTTTTAAAATTATATGGATAATTTTTATATTACGTTTTTTCTTTTTTTACTAATGTTTATGTCCACCACTTCTTCTTGTATTTCAGACCTTTCTTCAGTGATATTTTCCCTTCTTCCTGAAGTGGAATTCTGTCCCAGATAAACTCTCTACCTTTGTGTTCATGAAAACATCTTTACATTTCCGTTGTTCTCAAAAGATCAACATACGGTAGGAAAGAAAAGTGAACAATTATAAATAAGACTAAAATGTTAAAATATTCAGCTGAAGTAACCTGAATGGAGCAGGAAGAACTTGAAGAGCTCCAGGAGGGTGCAGAACCTTATGTATCTTGGTCATGATGAACCCCAATTGGTGAAAGGGTGCCTGAACATGCTATGTGCTCAATAATTATTCAATGATGTAATCCGAGATCATATAGAATTAGGAAGTTTTTATATCCTTTCTCAACAGGAAAACAGTGATTAGCAAGTAAGACAAATGCTACCATTGAAATAGTAAAGTTATGCAAGGAGAGAAAAATTCGAAAGCTGGGGATAGGAATGTCTGGGAGAACACAACAGTTATTGGTCCTCCTTAGGACTTGTGAGCCCTGCCCTTGTAAACGTACATAACTGCTTCAGTGCAGAAATCAGTGGTAAGTGAATCTCTAATTGAGACAAATGTGGGGATATGACAGAAGTTTTTATTTAAGTACATTTAATATGTTGAAGAAATTTCAAAGTAACAGGCTGTGAAAGCAGCCAATGCAACATAAAACTAAAATGCCTCGAGGCATTTTACATGTTGGGTATGAGATCAGCACTAGGCAGAATGCAAGTTTTCCTGGAGGACAGCTTCCTGCAGAGGCGAGGTGCTGTGCTCATAGAAAAGAAAGGAAGTTTTCACCACATGAAACTCATAATCAGTTCAGAACTTGGCATCAAGGAAGGTTGAGGGATAGCAGAAGAAAAGAACTTCAAGATATGATGACTCAAAACCATCAGAATAAATTTCTAAATATAGTAAGTAGGCAAGGATATCTAAAATATCACTTTCAGTATATGATGGTGAACAGCATCCTCTCTATTCTTCATATCACATATCCATTGTGATGGCTAATTTTATGTGTCAACATGGCAGGGCAGATAATGCAGTCAAATATTATTCTGGATGTTTCTGTGAGGGTGTTCTTAGAAGAAATTAATATTAAATCAGTGGAATGGTCTTTTTAAGACCCAGTTATAGCACCAGCTAAGTGGCAATCCCTTGCAGGACTGGGGCATGCTCTGAATCAGCATTCAATACATGGTGCTGTTTCTCAGCCAGAATTCACAGGTAAGAAATGAAAGAGTGGTAATGGGAGTTGCATCACTTACTATTACCCCTAGTGACCCACTAGCAAAACGTTTGCTTCCTTTCCCTGCAACCTTATCCTCTGCTGAGTTAGGGGTCTTAGTTGTAGAGGGAGGAATGCTTCCACCAGGAGACACAACAATGATACCATTGAATTAGAAGTTAAGACTGCCACCCAGCCACTTTGGACTCTTCATGCCTCTGAATCAACAGACAAAAAGGGGGTTATGGTGTTGACTGGGGTCAATAATCTTGACTATCAAGGGGAATTTAGACTGCTATTCCAGAAAAAGATAAGATGGAATGTCTGGAATATAGGAGATCTCTTAGAGCATTTCTTAGTATTTCCAAGGCCTGTGATTATAGTCAATGGAAAAGTATAACAATCCAATCCATGCAGGTCTACTAATAACCCAGACCCTCAGGAATGAAGGTCTGGGTCCCCTGAAGGGGTAAAGAAAAATGACCAGTGGAGGTGCTTGCTGAGGCAAAGGGCATAGGGAATGGGTAGTAGAAGAAGGTAGTTATAAATACCAGCCATGATCACGTGGCCAGTTACAGAAATGACAACTATAATTGTTATAAGTATCTCTTCCTTATTTTGTTATGAACATGTTTGTATGATATGTATGTCTGTGTGTGTGATATATATGTGATACGTATTTTATATGTACTTAGGTACACATCTTTGTTTTCTTCCCTCTCTTATCCCCCATCACATAACACAAGATGTATTCACTTTAAATCATAGTATTTAAGTATTGTTAACTTTGCATCACAGTATTTGAGTTATGGGATATCAAGAACAGTAAACATCACTCAAGAACTTTTCATCCTTTTCTATGCAAAGAGTATGTTTTTTGTTGTATGCAGAATAGCTGTATCATGTTAGTTGGAATTGTGACTTTGCCATTATCTTTGTTTAAAGATTAACTATGGTTTACAGAGATGCAGTTGGGTGCCAAGCTGACAGGGGGTGCTGGGCCATGGTGTCCAAATATGTGGTCAAACATTATTCTGGATGTTCCCATGAAGATGTTTGTGGATGCAATTAACAATTAAGTTGGTGGACTTTGAGAGAAGCAGATTGCTCTCCATAATGTGAGTAGGCCTAATGCAATCAACTGAATGTCTGAGAACAAAAATGACCTCCCTAAGCAAGAGGGAATTCTATAAGCAGATGGCCTTTGGACTTGAACTGCAACACCGGCTCTTCCCTGTGTCTTCAGCCTGACTGCCTTTGGATTTGAACTACAGTATCGACTCTGCCCTGGATTCCAGCCTGTCAGCCCACCCTGCAGATTTTGCACTTGCCAGCCTTTACAATAGCATAAGCCAATTTCTTAAAATAAATCTCTTTGCGAGCACACACACACACCCCCTATTGGTTACATTTCTTTGGAGAACACTGACTAATACATCTGTTGTGGTAGAAAACAGTCCAAGTTTGCTTCTACTGAATGAATCTCAACCTCCAGCACACACTATTTTATGACTGCCTTCTTTTCCCCCACAAATAAATCTTATCAATAAACAAGCAGCTATTATGGCTGAATGAAGAGGCTGAGTTTAGGGAGAGAGACAGAGAAATATTAAGAAAAGTAGGCATACAAACATACGAAAATGTGACACTAATAGCTTAGAGCCTGGATCAGAGTACAAATTCAATAAACGTAGTCTCTATTATCATAACCATTATAAATTGCAATTTTTACTGAAGGCAGAAAAGAATCATAGCAGAAGGAGAAAATTAAACACCCTGTGGCTGTGTTGATTTAAAAATGCTCAACCATGAGAGAGCTGAATTAAAGCTGTACCTTTCTTTCATGCTTTATAATTCATCATAATGAATGTGCAAAAACACTATTCCTTTAAACTGATTTGATTATACCTTCACTGATTATCACTCAATATATAGAAACAGACCAAAATTGAATTTCCTTCTACTTTGCAATACAAAAGATGCTATAAGCATGCATGGCAATTTGCAAATCAAAAATTTTAATGCTATAATTTGATTTAAAATTTATTTTATTTCATGTGTGTTAAATCTTGAGCAACTTTAAAAAATAATTAAGGACCATTTATATGGTATTACATTTCCTTATAAGTTTTATAATTAAGTTTTTTCTTTATTCTCTTGGTCTGTCTAAATTAAATTAACTATGTAAGCAATGATAACTCCAAAAGTCCATCAGTGACTGCATAAACTCAAAGACAAAGAACTCCAGATAATGAATAGTTATCATCATCCAGCCCAGATTTAGCACAAAAGTATCATAAAACACGTAGAAAATTATATCTAAGTTTCAGATATTAATACTACCTTATTAGAAATTCCATTGAATGTAAATGGATTAAAACACCCAATCAAATGCCAGAGACTTATAAAACAGGTTTTTTAAAAAATATGACCCAAAGTATATGCTGTCTACAAGAGACACACTTTACATTCAAAGATACAAATAGATCAAAAGTGAAAGGATGGAAAAAAATATATGTGCAAAAAGTAAACCAAGGAGAGTAGAGTAGCAATTGTTATTGCAGTTGGGCTTAAAGACAAATATATACTTAAAGACAAAAAATGGTTACTAGAGACCAAGAAAGACCTTTTCAATGATAAGAGGGTCAATACCTCAGAAAGATATAACAATAGATGTATCTAAATACAGGAAAAAATTTAGTAACCTGACCAAAAAAAATCCCCAGAAGACACAAATTAGTAAAATCTGGTATGAGAGAAAAGACATCATTGCAGATTTTATAGACATAAAAAAAATTATAAGAGAATACTATGAACAACTGAATGCCAACAAACTAGAAACTTGGATAAAATGAAAAAATTTCCAGAAAAACACAACCTACCAAAATGGCTGAAGAAAAAAACGATAATCTGAATAGTTCTATAGCAAGCAGAAAAATTGACTTAGTAATTTAAAAACTTCCAACAAAGAAAATCCCCAGTCTAGGTAGCTTCACTCATAAAATCTACCAACATTTAAAACAGAATTACTACAAATCTTTTATAAACTATTCCAAAAATAAAAAGAGAGAGAACACTTTCCAACTCACTCTATGAGGCCAGTATTACCCTGATACCAAAACCAGACATAGACATCATAAGAAAAGAAAACTACGGACCAATATCCCTTGTAAATATAGAAACAAAAATCCTCAACAAGATATTAGCAAACTGAATACAGCAAAATATACAAAGAATTATACAATATGACCAAATAAGATTCATTCCAGGAATGCAAGGTGGCAAAACATAGCAAAATTAATCAGCGTAATAATATATCATATTAAAAGAACAAAGATCAAAAACTAATCGATCATCTCAATAAAGATTTCATTTAAGATAGAGGATTTGACAGATTTAATGCTCTTTCATGATAAAAATACTCAGAATTTAGTAATAGAAGGGAATGACCTTAACTTGATAAAGAGAATCTATGAAAAACCCACAAGAAACGAAACAATACATAATGGATAAAGATAGAATTTGTTCCCCTTAAGATCAAGAACAAGACAAGGAACAAGCGTCACCTCTGGCTACTTCCAATTGACAATGTACTTGAGGGTCTAACCAGGGCAATTAGGCAAGTGATGGGGTCCAGGGCAGGGCACCCCAAGATGCGCGACTCTGGTATGCAGACTAGTTCGAGCTGAAGACAATAAAGGCTCAGACTCAGCAAGAACATTCCATCTTTCCCCCCTAACTGCCTAAAAGAAATTTAAAATAAAAGCCTGTCCCCAGGACAGGCCATCACCATAGATAACTTTGGGTTCCTGTAGACTGGGAGGATCCTTGCTAAACTCACTCTTACCAAAGTTATATTTACCTAACATTTGCTTTTCCATTTCCATGTGGGTTGCCTTCCTCCCCTTTGAAGACCCAAACCACTACCCTAAATGTCCTCTTTGTCTGCAGCTGAAGATACTTAAACAGACAGCCTCAGCCAGTTGGCTGAGTTGCTCAGTTTGCCTGAGCCTCTCCCATGTATACATGTTTTAAAGCTTTGTTTAATTTTCTCCTGTTATTCTGTCTCATGTGAATTTAATTCGTTGCCTGGCCAGAAGGACCTAGAGTGGGTAGAGGAAATGTCTTCCTCCCCTACACAAGATAGATAAATAAAAGTAATTCAGATTAAAAAGGAAGAACTAAAATTATCTCCATTTATACATGGCATGGTCTTATATAAAGAAATCTTAATAAATCTACTAGAAAAATATTAGAACTAACGAACAAGTTCAGCAAGTTTGAAAGATACAAGATTAATATACACATATTAATTGTATTTCTATACTCCTTTAATGAATACTACAAAAATGAAATTTAAAAAATCATATTCTAATAACATCAAAAATTATAAAATAGCTAGGAATAAATTTTAAAAAATAAGTGCAAGATATTTACATTTAAAACTACAAAATATTGTTGAAAGAAATTAGAGAACCTTGAAATAAACGGAAATGCATGCCTTTTTGATGGATCAGAATACTTACCACTGTAAGTGTAGAGACCATGTGGACCAACTGGAATTCCCAAAGATGCAAGTGGAAGCATGAGAGAGTACAGCGACTTTGGAAAACTTGCAGGGGTTTCTTTTAGTAATCTTGGACCTTGATATGTCCTATGATGCTATGATTTCCCAAATAGAAATTTACTAACGAGAAATGAAGAAAGATATTCACAAAAAGATGTGTGCAAAGATGTGGATAAAAATAACAGCTATTTTAATAGCAGACAGAAACTGGAAGCAACTAGAATGTTGAGAGACCAGATACACACATCGTGATATTTTACACATTGGAAAACAGAATTCTTCTTTCCTTGAATCAATCTTTTCTCTTAAGGCTGTCAACCGATTGAATGAGGCTTACCCACATTATGGAGGGTAACATGCTTTACTCAGTCTTCTGATTTAAATGTTAATTATATCTAAATATACCTTTGTAACAACGTCTGGATTGATGTTTGACCAAAACTAGGTACCATGGTCTAATCAAGTTGACACATAAAATTAGCCATTGTGTATACTTATGCGATTATTGCTTACAGTAGAGAACTGATACCATAAAGAAATAAAAGTCTTATATAGAGATATCTACAATATTCAAATGCATCTAATGGCAGAATAACTATAAATACACATACACACACAAAGAAGAAAGAGAACAAATCAAAGAAGACCACATTTTTTTTTCATTAATATTGTACTCTTTCTAATTCCAATCTACTGCACATTCTGAAGAATAGTCTGACTAATCAAATGGCCCCTTCTATGTGTAGTTTTGGGATATTCCAAACTCATTTTAGTCCATCCTATTTATCTCTCTTTTTAATTTTATTTTTCGTATTCAGGTATGCTTCTACAGGGGCCAGACAGGTAACATAAAGGATTGGATCACCTATGTGATAAAATGCATGTTAATCTGCAGGAGACTGAGACTTCTCAACTGCAGCTAACACTGCTATGCAGAAATGTGCAACTAGCACAGTCAGCTACTGATTCTGAAAGAAAAACCAGAAATGTTGATTTTTATTTGATGTCTTTTAGAATCAAAATGTTGGCTCATTTTTTTACATTATATAGACAGAATAAGTATATGGGCCATGTATGATTTCTTAGCTTCAATTTATGACCAATTTTTGTTTCAAAAACAAATAACTCTTTTTTTTTTTTCTGGTGAGGAAGATTGGCCCTGAGCTAACATCTTTGCCAATCTTCCTCTATTTTTGTGTGTGTGGGATGCCACTAGAACATGACACAATGAGCAGTGTGTAGGTCCATGCCCAGGATCCGAACCTGCGAACCTGGGCCAACAAAGTGGATCATGTGAACTTAGCAACTATACCACTGGGCCTGCCCCACAAATAACTCTTTTTTTTTTTTTTTTTAAAGATTTTATTTTTTCCTTTTTCTCCCCAAAGCCCCCTGGTACATAGTTGTATATTCTTCGTTGTGGGTTCTTCTAGTTGTGGCATGTGGGACGCTGCCTCAGCGTGGTCTGATGAGCAGTGCCATGTCCGCGCCCAGGATTCGAACCAACGAAACACTGGGCCGCCTGCAGCGGAGCGCGCGAACTTAACCACTCGGCCACGGGGCCAGCCCCTAAATAACTCTTAATAATACCCTGACCAAATGAATGAAGGGACATTTAGGACACTAAACTTTCCAAATGTTACTGGAGACGGAGGGACGATGTGTTTTCTCTAACTCTGTTACATGAAGTTAAAAGAAGAGAAACAAGTAATCTCATTTCTCTCTAGATATTCTGTCAGAGACTTAAAACTTTAAATGTCACTTCTTCATTTACCCCAACAAATTTTTTTAAGAAGTAAGTTGTCATGGCTCCCTTGACAAAATGAGAAATTTACTGTCTAGCCACAAATGTATTTGAGTTTTTAGTTCTACATTAGTACTACGACTTGTATATAAATTTATTTGGAAAGCCATATTTCCAGGTCAGTGTCTTGCAGAAAACCAGAAGTATGGATGGTTCTTAGCCACGTGTATATTCCACTCTTCAGTGGCATTGCTCTCGAGTGCAAATGGCCCACTCCCTAGGGAATGCTCCGGCCCTGGAAGGCATTCAGGACCTGGAAGCCACATCTTCTGAAATGAGGTCTTGGAGCATTCTGCTACCAGATTCTCTGAGTATGGGAATGCTTAAAAAAGAACTTACAGTTAATTTTTTTTCCTAGTACAGTATAGGAAAGAAGAAATCACCAGCATTGGTCTCTCACTGTGAGCATATTGACCTCACCTTCCACATATTGCTTCTTGAGAAATAACAACTATACATGACGTTACAAAATTGGCCCTGTCTATTTCCCTCTACCTCGAGTCACATTACACGTCCATTGTACTCTGTGAACAGATGCTGAAAAATGAGACCTCACTGATGGAAGAAGAAAATCTGGCTGTCAGGCTGCTTTTTCTCCCCACATTGCAGA
Organism: Equus quagga; assembly: GCF_021613505.1. Lineage (NCBI taxonomy): Eukaryota > Metazoa > Chordata > Mammalia > Perissodactyla > Equidae > Equus > Equus quagga. Next base: position 38,984,953 of record NC_060272.1, on the reverse strand, counting down.
GAGCGCATAGGCTGAAAATCAGTTTTTCAACCATCACAAAGCCTGCCACTGGTAAATTTTTTCTAAGATACACCATCTAAAGTTATCATTTATCTCAATGCCCATTTTTTTAAAGTTTTTGTTTAACTCCATGGGTATTTAATTGAAATGTTAGTAATATGCATTACCATTGCAACTACAAAGTGATAGCATTGAAATGAATTTTAATGCAGAGGAATTAGTAAATATAGAATGAATACAGAATATAGAAAAATATACATAAATAAATATAGAATAAGAAAAGTCAGCCATAGGCTTGAGATGACAACAATACAGTGAGATTTCTGTAGAAAGCGTGACAGATAGTGTCCATTGGCCCACTCAATAGCAAATGGCTTTTTACCCTGCTTCTAAAATAGAGGCTGGAAAAATTTTTTAAGCCTCCTACATTTTTTTAAACCCCTTTGAACATAAGAGTGTTCGTGTGACTCACTCTAGCCCTCAGAATGAAAGGAGAGGTCAACTGGAGCCTTGATGGCTTTTCCTTCTTCCTTTCTAGAATGCTGGTGAAAACTGGGAGTGCAACAGTCATTGCTAAGGACAATGTAGCAAAAGATAGAAGATGACCATTATCTGTCATTATTCAGACAGAGTTTCCGTCTTAGAGTACCACTTGGAGATTTCCTTTTGTATGAGATAAATAAATCCTCACTCACTTGAACTCTTGCAATCCAGTCTCTCTTCTGAAACACAAGGTGTAACTAAAACACAGTAAAAAAGAGCTTTAAGGACTGCATGATCGCGGATACCAAGGAAACAGGCTTTATCTACTCTAAGTGCTAAGCCAGGTCCAACATTATTATAAAAATAAAATAAGTTTAAACATGAGTGTAAATTCATTTGATAGTTTAACAGAAAAATATACTTAACAAAATAGGAAAACTATTTTCATTACAATATTTTAATTTTTTTATTTTTAATATTTTCATAATATATCTTATAAAAATATCAATGTTTTGAAAATGTCAGCCAGATCCATCAGTACCATTTAGAAACTCGCAGATTATTCTAAAGGTATGGTTTAGTAACATATTTCTGCATTTAGCCCTTATTGCCTATCATGGTGAGTTCTACTCAAGCTAACTGTTAATTAGTAACCACTTATGACAATAAGTAAAGCTTGTCAGTTCTGGCTCTCAGAACACTCACTGATGTGTGTGCACTTCGTGGTGAGCAAATCATCTGCTCTGACAATTTTCCTTGAGGCACTGATACTCATCATTAAATACTCCTCTGCACCTTGTAGACATACACTCAATTTTTAAAAGGCCTGGTTCTGGGTGGGATTATAAACCAGCAGTTAAAGAGCTTTCACTTTCTCGAATTGAGAAAACACCAGAAACTCCAAACTCACTCTGCAAGATGAATCTCCTGATAAGGAAGGGCTCCTGGTCCACATGACCTTGATCATCGATTCCTGAATGTCTCCCTGAGGATCTCTTACTCCATGCCACCACCACTCCAGCAGCAGTGCAAAGAGAATCAAGCACGAATAAAAACTTTTCCTTTCTTCCTCCTGGAACAGTTGAAAAGAAGAGGAATTTTTAGGAAAGTTTTACTGAAGAATAACAGCCATCACCAAGTGAATGAGGTCAAGTATTTAAGAGGCTGGTTTTTAAAGGATAACTTGTGCACAGCAACTAACATGTTTATTTCACTTAAGAGGCCAAGTTAAAAAACAAAAGATGTCCTACCCTGGATCCTTTACTTCTTACCTCCCATCCTATCTTTGATATCTCTCACTCCTGAAGAACTTAGACATTTAAAGTGTACCAAGAGAAGCAGCCTTTATGACAATCTATCTAGGACACAATTATTCAATTCTAGTTCCTAGTAATAAGACACCTGTTGTTTTCAATAGAAGGATTATATGATTTCAACATGACACTCAGTTTTATACCAAAAAAAAAATCCCCAAAAATGCAACTATTTTCCATTACAGAATAAAATTATAATTTCACTTATTAGTGAAATGCTTTAACAAAACATGAATGAAACATATCCAATAAGTTACAATATCACTCAAGTACAAAGAGGTAAGAAAACAGCTTAGAAAGCCTTTGGACTACCAACATTTTGTACGACACTCACTCATTCATTTTTAATAAAACATTATCTTACTACATAATCCAAAATGTGCCCCACACTATGCCTTGTGCTTCTGGGAAATAAAAATAGGCAAATCATTGACAAGCTTTACGTTTTAGGACCTATCAAAAGAGGTAAAAATAAATAAATAAAGTGCAATGCAATATGTTAGATGGATTTTTAAGGGGACCATATGGTACAGTAATAGCACATTAGGGAGATGGTTGCTTCCCTTAGGATGGGAATCAGTAGGCTACATATAAGATTTGATACTGGATTCGTGCCTTAAAAATGGAATAAGAATGCATCGTGTTATAAAGAATAGGAAGATAATACTCCATAAACTCATGCAAGAGGGGTAACTTCTTCATATACAGAAATATTACACTAGTGTTGCATGATAATTTTCTCCAAGGGTATAGACCCAAAATTGTATGGTAATCTCCCAGAGGACATCTGGATTTTTATTTGTTTTGCCCAATTCTGTTTCCCCAGTGCTTAGGACAGGACACTGGTCACAGAGTAGCTGCCCAATAAATATGTGTTGAATGAAAAAATGAACAAATGAAACAAGCAAATTTTCAGTCTTAGTCCTGGTAATTCACCTGGGGCTGTTAAACCTTAATTCTAATTGTATTTTAAACAGATCTTTAGAAACATATTTGCCAGCAATTATGGAATTGGAAAGTTACTAAGTTTTATTAAGGTCCCACTTGATACAAAGTAATGAACCAGGGTAAACAAAGATCCAGCTAATAAGGAGAAAGCTACACCAACACTTCTAGAGGAACTCCAGTTACAACTGAGGAATGGAAGATATGCAAAACACAGTTTAATAACAATTAGTGAAAATTCTATAAGTTCAAAATTAATATATTTAAGCAAAAAAGGTAAATGTGAAGGATATGAAAAATAGAGTCAATATTAAAGTGGTATTCAGGTATAACATAAAACTTTTCCAAAGATAGCAATATCTTTACTGAAAATTCAAATGAAATCTAATCTAACAAATAAGACATTAAGATATTTCAATCAAGTGATAAGGAAGTCAAAATCAAGAAGCTGTAGTCATCAGAACTGCCAAATGAAACAGCCTCTTGACATCTAGAAAACTGGGAAGGAACGTTTGAATAAAACTGTAGTATTAACTAATATTTCTTCATCTTTTTTTGGTGAGGAAGATTGGCCCTGAGCTAACATGTGTTACCAATCTTTCTCTTTTTGCTTGAGGAAGACTGGCCCTGAGCTGACATCTGTGCCAATCTTCCTCTATTTTGTGTGTAGGTCACCGCCACAGCAATGACTTGAGGAGTGGCATAGGTCCATAGGATCCGAACCCACAAACATGGGCCACCAAAGCAGAGCCTGCCAAATTTGACCCCTACATCACAGGGCAGACCCCAAACATTTTCTTCATCTTCTTCATTAGTAGAAGGAACCTAAACGAACACGCAGATGATCTCCACTTTACCTCTACCTTACAAATCTCTCACAATTATGTCAAGTATTGAAACCCAAATTTCATACAGACGCTTTTGAAGATCTTTATCTTCCATGTGTAGGGTCAGGGTGGGGTATTCTAGGATGAGTAAGTGAACATCACAGACATTTTCAGCCATCAAATCATTATCAATACTCAGATTGTGGAGATTGAAGTATCACACAAAGTTCTGATCTGTATAAATAAAAAAGAAATCAATTTTTAGGCATCTGGTAGTGAAGCTGCAGAATACAAAGATGAAAAGAAAATCTTAGAACCTACTAGAAAGAAAAGATTTATTCCAAAAATGGATCAACAAGTTGACTCAAAGTGTATATTTTTTGCAGACCAGAGACCAGACAAAAATGGAATAATATCTTCAATATGATATCAAATAAACCTATTCCCTTTTAAATATTCCTCAAGATTAATTAAATACAGATATTTCAATCAAAAGAATTATTTTAAAATGTGCTTCCAAAAGAAATTAAATCCAAAAGGAAGATGAGGATGGAAAGAGCAATGACATATTATTTGTCTTTGAAAGTATGTTTTTGTTTGAAAAATTTTATAATTTTAAAAAATTTATCTAAACATAATAGGTTAGCTCAATGTTAAAAGTAGTATATCTTAAATTCCTATCATTTAGCAATTGACAAATGTGAGCTAATTGCAAGTCTTATACAAGCAGAAAAAAATGGAATTTTGTTTTATTCATACCATGTCTCTATTTCCAAAGAACTGTCTTAAAACAAAAAAAGAATTATTGATTTATACCATCCGCTTTAATGTCAGTCACAGAAAGAATTTTAACATTCTATTCCTCACTTTTAAGAAAAAAACACTGCTTTTTTCCTTTACAGAATATCTTGGAAAAACAGTTCCTTTGAAACATTTCTTTTATTCTATTTAGCAGAATGGTAGAAAAAGAAAATATAACACAAAACACACACTTGTCTTTTTCATTGCAGGTGAAAACACTTTCGTGAATGCAACATTAAAGAATCAGAGCAGGATTTGTATCTAAATCATTAAAGGGAGAAAATAGGAAAATCTCAAGAGTAATATTATAAGAATAATAAATCGAGTCTGTGGGTTGAGTTTTTATTTATTTTTTAATTATTGAAATATTTTATTTTATGCTCTTTTGTTCATGATTTCCATTATGTGGAAATACTCAATATGGCTAAAATAATATAGGATTAGATCAGTGAGTATTTTTTTAAAGCATAGGAAATTTAATGATAAATCTACATTCGGCAAATGTAGGGCCCCTGGATCTTCCATAAAGTGCACTAGTAATACTTTCTGGCAAAAAAGGGCACACAGGAAATTAGTGCACACTAGATGGCAATATTTCCTACTCACGAGCCTCTTTTTGTGCTTATGTAGAGTAGCCCTTTTTATATGATCAGCTAAATAAATGTTTCTCCTTCCTCCTGCTTCTTCCTTATCCCTCCCAATACCCATTTTACTGCTTGTTTGCTAAAATCCTATTGTTCAGTAGTTTGGTGACCAGGCTCTGTCTCTATTGATTCCCCTCCTATATGCTTTGTTCCTTCACGCTGAGTCTCCTTTGTATCAATGTAATAAATTTTGAAGGCTATGGAAAGAAATATGTCAGAATATGAGAAAAGCAGCCCTTATGATGAGGATAATGGGTGGGCATGATAAAAATGAGACAGGATACGAAGAAACTGACTCAGATACTGAGGAGTGAGCAGTCCAATGTACAAGGTAAACTGAAGTTTGATTCCTTTGCCTATTGATAGTTTAAGCGAGCTATCTAGTCAGAAAAGTCAAAGGAGCAGAAGTACAGACAGAGAGACAAAGATATCAGGGAATGCTGCTATGGTACAGGGTAACTCATGTTAAAAATGGGACTAAATTGAAGAGCTGCAGGTATAAATATACTTTATTTTTGTTATAACTCTGTCGACGAAAATAATCCATAACCAATCTATAAATGAAAATTTGAGTGAGTTTATTCTGAGCTAAAATGTGAGGACCATGGCCCAGGGCCTTTCTTCCCGAAGGAAGAAAGGGCACCAAAGAAGTGGGGTGCACAGAGTGGTTACATACCCCCAAAGAGGATGTTTCACATATGATTGAAATGTCCCTTTTACAATAGTCGTGAGCCTGCTCTGTTGGCACAGAGATTGATGGACACAGCAAGTAGGTCTGCTGTCTTGGTGACACAGCAGGGTGGCAGGTCTGTTGTCTCGAGCTGGGTGGTCACAGGTGAGCTGGGTAGTCAAAGGTGAGCGCAGCAATCAGTTCCCAGCCTAAGGAAAGATGCTTATCCTTAAGAAAATTCCAATGTGGGGGGAAGTTGCACCTTTATCTTAAGGCCATTTGTTCTTGCCATAGGAAACGTTTAAAGCAGATATACAATGCATGCTCAACAGGCACGGTCAGGCCCTTTTGGAAAAAACAAAGTCAAGTTGAATTAGGTTTACACCAAATGGCTTCCTCATATACTCCAATATATACTACTGCTTGCCATTTCTATTTGTCAACTCTCACTGACTTACTGCTTACTGCTGCTCAGAACTATGATAAATGCTCTGTTACATTTAATCCTCAGAGCAATCTTATCCCCCATCTATGGAGAAGTTGGTTAGTTAAACGGGCCTCAGCCAAGTTGCCCAAAATTCAAAGCAGATTTCTTGTCCAATTGACTAAAAACGATGATACAAAAAGAAACTAAGGCATATATATCAAGTGGATAAATTTATCAACCCCATTAAAACCATTACAATACAATGGTACAATTGTGAAAAAAAGAGAAAGGAAAGATGGTCATATCATACAAGTGGTAGAGCATTCCCTACAAATCAACATTTTTTTTAAAAAATCGTCCTCACTTGGTAGTGGAATAATTCATTGTTTAGCCAGTCAGCCTGCCCCAGGTCTGCTCTCAGGAAGACTTCCCTGGTCCACCGTCCTTCACGGCCATAGAGAGAAGAATTGGAAAGGATGTCTCATTTGGGAGATGGTACTAATTAAGCAGGCTTCTCATCGTTAATGTAGGTTTGAAGGCCCAGAGATTAGCTAAGGAGTTGAACAATTACAGCTCTTTGTTTGACTTTTGTTTTGCAAATTATCTGAAAACAAATGTACGTTTGATCTGTTTCATAAACTAACTGAATCCAGAGAATTTATCACATCTAACAGGCCTTGGCCAGAACAAATACTCGACACAGTGGACTCAGCTAAAAAGTCTCCCCCCTCCTTCTCTTGCTTTACTCCCTTCAAGCCACAATGACCTTCTTGCTTTATAGGTGTGGACCGAGAGACATGCAGAGATAAACATTTGACATTCTGAAGGGTGATCCAATTGCTCATGCAAATTAGCCTTCCCTTCAGAGCCTATTCCTGCCTTGTTCCAAAATCCCACTTCTAATCTGCAATGCAAGCCTTATAGTGATGCACTGTAATGAATGTGCAGATGATCAGATAATCTCACGAAAGTTCTGCCTAATCAATCATTGGCCTTTTCTTTCGGAGTTCAGAAGGGAGTCAGTCAAGCAGTATTTCTCCAAAGAGACTTCTCTATGATTTTAAGAATGAGGCTTGTTCTATCTTCCATAAAGCAGTCCATTCTTGCAATACCTCTTAAGAGTTACTTGCTTTGTGTTTTGGACCAAGTGGAGCTTGTTTTCTTGTCCTTGGCAATATTCGGGGTTGGTAGGCTTTTGGATCACCTGGTAAACGAGTAAGAGAAGCATACTGAAATAAGTAATATTACATCTTCCAAATCCAAAAAGGCCAAAAGGAAAGGTGGGAAGTTCCCTCAGTCCACACATTTTCTGCATTCTACTTCTTAGATCTCCATTCTTTACTGATCAATTAATTTTCACATACAAGAACTGGCAAATTCAGTTAACACAGTAAGTCGTCATATGTGCTGTCTACTCAGCTTTGGTCTCACAGTTCCACATCCACCCTTTTTTTTTTGTAAGATTGGCACCTGAGCTAACATCGGTTCCCAATCTTCTTTTTTTCCTTCTTCTTCTCCCCAAAGCCCCCAAGTACCTAGCTGGATCTTCTAGCTGTAAGTCCTTCTAGTTGCACTATGCAGGACACTGCCTCAGCATGGCTTGATGAGTGGTGCCAGGTCTGCGCCCAGGATCAGAACTGGCGAAATCCCAGGCCACCTAAGTGGAGCCCGCGAACCCAACTACTTTGTCACCAGGCCAGCCCCCAACATCCACCCTTTTACACTCTGCTTGGTGTACTGGAAACTCAGAGCTGCTTTGTTTTTGTTTTTTTGCCAGCTGATTCCATGGTAGGTTTCATCAATAGGGGGCGCTAGTAAGAGACTAGACAAGAGAAGGCGGTAGTTGAGGAGATTTATTCCTTCCTATCAGCATCATCTTCGTGATTTTTTACTTCGCACTTGCATTTAGTTCCAGTTTTGTTGTTTTCTACTCTCCCAGTATCAGCTTCATTTTGCCCCTTCAAAGGTGACAGTCCCAGCCGGACTTCAAATATCTGAGCATCAGCTTCAAGGGGACTGTCTTCTGGTCTCCGCAGGCAGCAGCACTAACAAAGCGCCAGCTCCTGTTGAGAGGTTGGAGTCCTCCCTGTGTAGGGGCTCCTCTTGCAAGCTTCTAGGTTTTAATAACCCTAATATCTTCCCACTTTTCTTCCAGCCCTGGTGGTGACGGCTCCTTCCTGCACCTTTAAATTCTATGTCTATTCAAGATCTCCTTTTCACCTTGTAATACCTATTTACTGATTCCTTAGAATAAGTGTTCTCTGGGAACATAACTAAAATGATTTCTTTTTTCCAGACTGCCTCAAGGATATAGCAACTGCTAGGATCACTTTCTGAGGGATGATTTCTTTTGTTTTGAACCCTAGTTTTCTCCGACAAATAGTTACAAGAGCCTCACAATTATTTTAGCACAATCATAAAATCCTGAAACCGACTTCATGCCCTGAGGTGTAAAGTTAGAAATCTGAGTTCATCTTCCGTCTTTAAGTCATCAGCTGCCATGAGAAGCAGTCACCTTTCCCTATGACTTTCAGATTTTATGTCAGTAACAACTCTATTCCCCAAAAGTTTAATGTCATGGTTGGTAATAAGTTATATGTTAATTATATACTTTGCCACTGGCTGCCATAGCCTCAGCCTATAATATTGACTAGATTGTTTTATTTCCTTCATTCTTATGCAAACTAGAAAATCAGTTCTTGATTCCCCAATTTACCGGAGAATCTGTTAGTTTCAGTGTCTATATTAGTCACAGTTGTTTCACACTAGCAATGGTAATAAATTCAGACTGATTTTTGAAGAAAATGAATGCATTAAAATAATACTAGTTTACAAAACATCAAAGTAGAGTAGAAAAACATATTCAGAATATGGAGATAAAAAAGAGATAATGCAGGCAGAATCACAATTCCACTCACACAATAGAACCAAATCAGTGAGTTGCTACTGCTGAAGGCTGCGTGTTGTCACTTCTACAGCTGATAATTCAGCAGAGGCCACAGCTGGTATGATACCTGGTACTTCCCCGAAACGCAAGGCTATTACTATCAGGAAAAATTCTCCATTCTCCTTGATTCCTTCTGTCACTATCACCAAATTAAAACATTTAACTACCTGTACCTGATTACTCAAGCCAATGCCATGAACCTATGCCTCCGCTTCCATGAGGGCAAGCATTTTTAGCCTTGATAGTAACAGGCTTTGTAACCAGCCGAGATTTGGAAAATAGGAATTTACCAATTCTAAGAAGGTTCAGTTGCTAAGCAACCAAATAATAAATAAGACTCACCTCTAATATTCTTACTTCCCACTGACTTCCAAAGCTAAGTCTATTCTCCAAAGAGAACTCCATTGGACTACGAAAATGCCCTCTTGTGATTACATTTGTTATAACAATTCTCTTAATATACCGTGAAAGCATACAGTTCTCAGTTGTAACAATTTTCTGAACATAGAGTTTAGACCTTCTGAAACTGTTTGTTTCAGTTTTGCTTTGATCACTGGGAGCACTAATCTTATCTAACTTCTTCAAGTTATTGTCATCATGCTAGAAACCTCTGTTAAAGTTAATCTTATACGTAAATTGACACACTAAAGCTCTGGTGTTGTGGCCACTATGTAGCCATAAATAGCCTATTCATGGAGTGGAGGGTCAGAATGCACTGTTTTGGTCTCCATTTTCATCATTTACTAAACCTGCATCGTTCCGTAATTGTTTTAACATTGCTGTTCTTCAACTTCCTCACTTGAAAATTGGGATATTCACTGTGCCTCTGTTGCATGCTGTTGTAAGAAACACATTACTCAATACATTACCAGTTAAGCCTAGAATAAGTAAGTATTAAGTAAAAGTTATCATCATCGGGGCTGGCCCCGTGGCCGAGTGGTTAAGTTCGCGCGCTCTGCTGCAGGCGGCCCAGTGTTTCGTTGGTTCGAATCCTGGGCGCGGACATGGCACTGCTCGTCAGACCACGCTGAGGCAGCGTCCCACATGCCACAACTAGAAGAACCCACAACGAAGAATACACAACTATGTACCAGGGGGCTTTGGGGAGAAAAAGGAAAAAATAAAATCTTTAAAAAAAAAAAAAAAAAAGTTATCATCATCATCATCATCAGTATTATGTCATTTTAAAATTGATGATTTTCTTGAAAATTTTGAAAATATGCCCCCCTCCAGTAGGACTCCTCCACCTCTAATTAACATACAAATTAACTAGACTCATGCTAACTATAATCCAGTCCCTTTTTCCCCTAGTCAGACTCTGTCTTCCCTTCCTTGCTTCAGGTTTTATTAAATAATTTAGTTCAATATATTATGTATTTTATATCAATTACATAACAAGCCTGGTAAAATAGTAATCCTGAAACGATAAAAAGAGAGGTGCTCTCCTCAAGTAGTTTACGTCCTGGTGGAGAAGACAAAACAAAATATCCCTGGCTTCTATGTAATATAGCACACTTAAGATGGCAAACGTCCAGAGGGCTGTGGAGCACAGAAGAGGAACACTTAAACCACCCAGGCATTCTCAGAAAGCATCAAGAGCAGAAATAAGCCGAGGCTTGAAGAAAGAGAACTATAAAGCTTAAAGAAAAATGTGGAGCCAGCATTTCTGTCAAAAGAAACCATATGAATAAAAGAAAAGAACTGTGAAATGGTATATTGTGTGAAGCATTTTGTAAGAAGTTTGTGGTGTAAAATAGAAAGAAATGAAGCAGGATCTATAAAAAGGGGCCGATTCATGAAAGGGCTCATGTACCACGCGTAAGAATTTAGACTTAACCTTTTAGGTGATAGGGAACAACGGAAGAATTTAAGCAGGGCAGTGAGTGACACAGGCAAACTTTGATTTTCAAATTGATTTCCATTCTAAAGAGACTTGCATGAGTAAGCTAGCTCAATCACTTATCAACTGAGGGATATTGAGGAGTTTGCTTAAATTCTCTGAATTTCAGATTCCTCATTTCTGAGAAGCTTATATGAGATATATGCAAAGATTTATGGGATCAACAAATGCACATGTTGCGAGACGCAGTCATAATTCAGAAATGTAAAAATGGCAGCTACACATTCTACAAATGAGGAGATGTGCTACTACAAGCGTCATCACGGGTGATCAAGACAATGTTCTCAGACGGAACTTTGACCCCATGATGATAAAGCTACTGTAAGAATAGCCAAGGAAGAATTCCTCTCATCATTTGTGGAAAGATGAAGTCAGGCATACCATGCTAAGAGGAAAGAGAGAGAAATTAAAAATGATAACAAGAATGATACTGAGATCACAGTTTGGAATACAAAGAAAATCTAGATAAGCTTCTATCTAGCTTCTAGATAGTTACTGAGAAAATATCTCAGTATTAAAAAATAAAAATACAAACATTCCATTAATGGGGACTGTGAAGCTGGGGGCTTAAGAAATCAATCACTAACCATAACAATGACAGAGATCCCTAAAGAGGATTTATTTTAAGAAGAAGAGAACAAGAACTGAACAAGAGGCTGAAATAAAAAAGGAACTTTCTTCCCCATGTCACAATTCATTCCTTCATCCATTACACATACATCTATAACATTCCAGACTGGTATTACAATAGTCTGTAATCAGACATGTCATTTTTCTTCTGAAGTGCAAAATTAGTTGAAGAAAAATCATTAAATAACCACATTAACACATTTAAAAAGAGTTATATGCAATGAAGATAAAGTAACAGATTTAACAACAGCAAAAACATCCTTAGAATTAAAGAAGAATTCCCTGAGAATGTGCTATATTATTTGAAATATGATGGTCAAGTAGGAATTAATTATGTAAAAGTAGAAGAGCATTTTATATACAGGTTGTCTAGGCTAAATCTTGTACTGGGAGAAACAAGCTGAGTGGTCCAGCAGAGGGATGTGGTTGGAATAGAAAATGCAATTTAAGGGTACATAAAAATATTTAACCACCATCCTAAAAAAGAATGATGCAGTCGTCAGGGTGATTTCGACTGTGAATTTGGAGAAACCTCCAAGAATATATTGCAAAAAGAAACATGGGGTAAGTCAAAAAGAAAGAAAAGGCAAGAGAGAATCAAACCAGAAATTAAAATACGTAACTCAGAAAGTGAGACCAAAACCAAAAAAAAAGGAATTTTTTTAATCAAGAATTTCTCCGACTTGAAGGAAAACAGGGGTCTTTAATTTCAAATGGCATGCAGAAGGGCAAGCAGGATGAGTGTAAACAATTCATTACTGAAAACTTTATTTCAGAATTTCAAGGAGAAAAAAATACATGGAAAAGTCTTCCAGATTTTTTAAAGCAGGTCCTCTACACTGGAGCAATTAAATTTAACCCAAGTATTTCCCTGCATTTCCAGACTAATTATAAATGTCTTTAAAATTCGGGAAGAACAAAATTTTGATCGGAGGATATTACTAAACTCTCAATTAAGTCAGAAGACGAAATGAAGATATTCTCTAAGACACAAAGATTAGAAAGTAAAATTTCCATGTATCCATTCTAAGGAAGTTTTTAGTATCAGTTAAAAGAAAAGCCAGTCTACCTTGACTGAAAATTAAGGAAATATCTTATTTCACATAACTGCAAAGTCCAGAGATTTCAGGATTCAGGCTTGGTTTGCCACAAAGCTCCAATAATATCACCACAGACAAGTTTTAGTCTTCTAATGCTCAGATCCTCTTCCTGGAGTTGACTATTATGAAGTAGGTTCATCTCTCTTGGCACCAATATGTTTGCAGAAACTCTCAAAACTCTAAATTCTAGGACTACTACTACTAATAATAACTACACCTCTTCTGGATGGACAATTGAATATATTTGGTTTCCTTACCCCTGAACAGGTCAGTTGGCCAAACGAAAGCAATGCTCTTTTTCTCTTAGTTTTATGAACTAACACAGTTAGTCCTCACAGTTGGTTCAGTCCCTGAAGCCACATGGACAGGGTGAGCTGATTCCCATAAGGAAAATGAGGGCATCAGTCTTAAAACAAAAATAGAATAATGTAATTTGGCTAAAATCAGCTAATCAAAAACCTCTGATCCACCCAATGATAATAAAGTTATCCAAAACTTGTAAATAAGGCCAAAAAAAAAGGTGATCTGTTCTTTCAACATCACACAGGGATCCCAAACTAAGTCTTCAGGGAATGGACTTTTACTTTTTGCTTTTTTTCCCCCCAGGTTTACTGAGGTATGAGTGACAAATAAAATTATGAGATATTCAAAGTGGGAAATGTCCTTTGTCAATTCATTGTTTACTATTGATCACAGGTCCCAGACTTAGTAAAATAGCATGTTAAGCTGGAGACTTTGCCAACAGAGGTGGAAATGACTCCTGTCCAGTGGCAAAAGCAAAGACTATAGTTTATGACTCTGTAGGACACTCACCAGTTTTATATCAAAGTCAGCACTCTTGTGCTAACAGTCCTTTATTTAATTGCTTATGATATCTGAAATGCTCTTTGGACCTATGTTAATATCTTACTGTTCCTCTTAGTACCTGATGTGTGGAATAAATTTCTTGAAATATTTGTTTATAGTTACAGGAGAACTATGATTTAACGTTTTTGAAAATTATACTTTAGATATCAGTATATACCCTCCTTCCCATACATATGTTTCCAAAAATGTTTCTGACAATGTAGCAATCATTAATCCCCTCCTTAAAGTTTCACCCTGACACTGCATCTATCTCCCTTTCCAGGTAAAGTGTGATCTTTTCAAGTCAACACATGTCTCCATGTGATCTGGAGATCTTTCAATAAATATTAATTGCCCTCAATCAATACAACACAAAATGGAGGATAAAAATAATACAGCAGTAGGGTCTGGCCTGGTGATTTAGTGGTTAAGTTCGAATGCTCTGCTTCAGCGGCCCGGGGCTCACAGGTTTGGATCCCGGCCATGGACCCAGCACCACTCATCAAGGCATGCTGTGGTGGCATCCCACATAAAAGAGAGGAAGACTGGCACAGATGTTAGCACAGCAACAATCTTCCTCAAGTAAAAAGACTGGCAACAGATGTTAGCTCAGGGCCAATCTTCATCACCAAAAATATATATATATATAATGATAATAATATGACAGTGAAAAAAAAACATTGGAGAAAGGAATGAATTGGAAACAAAGCAAAGTGCTCATTGCTTCACACTCATATCCTGTTTGAAAGAATATTATGAACTTTTCACCCTTATAGTGGAATGATTCCTAGGTATATTTCTGGAAGATGCTTCTTCGTCCATTACTCCTATCTCAGCCACTATGCCTCTTGGTTCTGGCCTCTGAGAGGAGTCCCTTATTTAGTGTTATCCACAACCACACCTGAGATGGGAATTGGAAAGGATGCATATTCTGAGTGTTGATTCTCCTTATCATTTCACTTCTTGAGGGTTTGTGTGCATATGTCTTCATTTGTGTGTGAGGAGAGCAAGTGTGAATGGGGTGTTGAAACCGCTAAGTGAAAGACCAAACACAATCTCTTAATCCCAGACAACTGGGAAAGCAACTCCCTTAAAGCCAGATATCGCAGTGAGCCATGTTTCCTGATTCTAAGGCTGGAACGTGGAGTATCTGTTTCCTAGCAACAATTCTCAGTTATACACTCACTTCCCTAGCCCTCAATTTAATGACCTCCACTGAGGCATCCGCTTTGGACGATTCGAAACAATGGTTTGGGATGGAGAGGCGCAGTTAACCTGCACTTGTCCCTGCTATCTGTACTTATACCATAAACATAATTGTCTCCTGTGTCTGCCTGGTAGTATATAACAGGAAATTCATGCAAAGTGACTGTGGGAATCAGGCTTCTCCCATATCTCAATCTGATTGCCAATTTTGGTTCTGGCTTCTTCAACTTCACTAACTAATAAGCTTTTTGTTAAATAATTTAGCTTTTTCATTGCAACAAGGATCCAGGTGATTACACTCTCAGCCATCCTTGGAGGTTGGCCAGAGGCAGAAAATAATGCCTTTTCTTTCCAATAAGTCAGTTTCAACTCAAGTCTGTATCTTTATTACAGGATATTACTGAATCCATAAGAAGGGAAAAAGCTAACAACCCACCAACATCCTGAATTTTCCCCACCAAATCTCACAATGTACAGTCATGTTAGATACATGGTTTATACCACAAAGTACAACAAAAAGCATTTTGTCCATCTCTTTGATAACAGAAAATAAGAATTGCAGCCTTTCTGCTTGGGATTATTGTCATTCCCATTGTCTCTCAAACTACTTCTACCTAGGCATTTTGAGTTTTAGACTCTGCCACTTGCTTGTTTACTTCATGAAACCAAATTTCAGCATCACTTCAGATGGGTACTGACAGCTAAAGCCTGAAATGGGATAGTGGTAACCTTTTTTTACCCACAGTACATACTATATTTCTTAGATACATTTTTAAAAAATTGTTTGTGTATAATTACCATTTACTTCAGGGTTGTTTCTTCTTTAATCACAAACTTAACTCAGCCTTCGACTATGGTTTTAGTAGAAGATGTTTTACTTTCTATTACAAATATGACACTAATATACAACAATGAACTCTTCAGTTTTTCACTTCCATATAAAATATAACTTCTTCTAAGATAAAGGGCTGGAAAGACAATTTTCAGAGAGAGAAAGAGAAAGAGAGAGAAACACATTTTGTTCCAGGCATGTCTCAGAACTGCCAAAAATAAGTCCATTGATCAAAACACTCTGAAAATAAACTCTGCAGTCTCTTTCTTAATCTCTTAATTTAAACACAAGAGATTACAATGATAATTGTGTCACTTTGTGTCAAAGCCCTGCTGAGTTCAGTTCTGTCTCCAAATTTTATGTCCAAATCTTGCAGGGGCTGCCTCCTCAGCACCTGTCAGTCCCGGCTCAGCAGAAGAGTGAAGACACCTGTCTGAAGCCCTCTACGCTACAACGGGAGAGTGTAAATTACTCAGTCAACAACTTCAGCTCTCACAAACCAAGAGATGATTTAGTCTATGCCCATCACTGAGACAAAAAGTATTTCCTAAAAAAAAAGACGTTTCTGATGTTCAAGACTACTCAGTCCTAGGCTAAGATCACCAGATATTGCAAAACGACATTTTCCTGTAACATTACCTAGAGTAACTCTTGTAAACAATGTTTTCAAACGTCACAGCTGACATTGAGGTTCTTTCAATTGGCTCTCTGAGGCTTAAAATTTCCCATTTCCTTTACCCCTGCTGTCCAATTTTTAATCACTAATTTAATATGACTAGTGTGATTATGCATTGGAAGTGACTACATATTTAAATATTGCTTAATCTCTCTCTTGTATCCATACTAGGGTGATTTTTATTTTAAAAATTTCAAGGGCTGGCCCTGTGGCTGAGTGGTTAAGTTCGTGTGCTCCGCTTCAGTGGCCTGGGGTTCACCAGTTCAGATTCTGGGCACCAACTTAGCACCAGCCATCAAGCCATGCTGAGGTGGCATCCCACATAGCAGAATTGGAAGGACCTACAATGAGAATACACAACCATGTAATGCAGGGCTTTGGGGACAAGAAGAAGAAAAAAAAATAAAAGATTTGGCAACAGATGTTGCTCAAGGCCAATCTTTAAAAAAAAAAATTCAGAAAGTCTGTATGGAGAGAATTAAAATGTGGAATAACTTTAAATGTCAAGAATATATCGGTGAAACTAAATTAAAATGTAAAACCTAAATAGTAATAGAAAATAGAAAATGTAGTATAATATCAATCTTATGTTTAATAGTTACTATAGTAAGAATCATTTAACCTTTGCTTAAATTATTATGAATTCTGAATTAGAGACAATCCCCAATAACTCCTGAGTTATAGACTGACAGCACAGGTTCCTGGTTCATCATCATTGCCCAGTAATTGTTTATTGAAATGGATTGACCCTGTGGCAAAGATTAGCTAACCCTTCACCAAACCTACTTTCTCTACTTCCTGGGCATAAGATATGGACTACAATTCTCCGGATCCTTTACTGGATCCCTAGTTGTAACAAAGCAGTCTGAGTTCTGGCTATGAAATAGTTACTAAAATGTGTATGACTTTCAGATCTGACCCACTAAAAACTTCCTACACTGTCATTCTCTCCCCTTCCATATTGAATTTGAAGCCATGTGTTGATGTTGGAGCGAAACAAGAGAAGAACCGTGGGTTCCTGAATTTACATTTGGAGGAGAATAGGCTTCCAATCAGGAATACTTGCTTTGGGCAGTTACATGAGTGAGAAATATTGTTTTTTTTTTTTAAAGATTTTTTTTTGTTTTTTCCTTTTTTTCTCCCCAAAGCCCCCTGGTACATAGTTGTGTATTCTTCGTTGTGGGTTCTTCTAGTTGTGGCATGTGGGACACTGCCTCAGCGTGGTCTGACGAGCAGTGCCATGTCCACGCCCAGGATTCGAACCAACGAAACACTGGGCCGCCTGCAGCGGAACGCGCGAACTTAACCACTCGGCCACGGGGCCAGCCCCGAGAAATATTGTTTTTATCATTTTTAAGTCATTAAATATTTTTTGGATGTGTTACAGCAACTATTGTTACCTTAGCTAAATCAGACCCTATTAAAAAATAGAAAACTCTGTTCTCCTTTAATAGAAGGAATCAGTGATGCTATCCTTCAAAGCCAAAAACACTCGCTGTCAGCCCTTAGAAGCATACGGCTCCCTGCGAGTGATGAGAGTTCCTAGAGGTCTCCTTTTACTCACCTTTACAAAGTCCCTTTCCTAAACGCCCTGTACAAGGGTTCTTTTGGATACGGGATCTATATTAGTTTCCTTTGGCTGCTGTAACAAAGTACCACAACTGGGTGGCTTAAAACAGACATTTACTCTTTGACAGTTCCAGAGGCCAGAAGTCCAGATCAAGGTGTCATGCTTCCTCCTGAGTCTCAAGAGAAGAATCCTTCCCCGCCTCTTCTAGCTTCTAGTGGGTGTGGGTAATCCTTGATTTTCCTCATACATGTCTCTGTTTCTGCATCCAACTTCCCCTCTTCTTATAAGGACAACAGTCATACTGGATTTAGTGCTCACCCTAATTCACTATGACCTCATCTAACTTGATTTCATCTGTAAAGACTCTATTTCCAAAGAAGGTCACGTTCTGAGGTTCCAAATGACAACAACTTTGCAGCAACACTATCAACCCAGTAGAGTGTAGGAGGGAATAAGAAAAGGGTTAGAGGAAGAAAGGTCTTTTGTAGGATAAGTATGTGCATAGCATTCAGAATAAATTTCCATACATAAATAATATCATAAGAGGTGCGTATTTTCTAGAATTTGAAAATGTAAATGAGGGAAGAATATTGAGATTAGGAGGACACAAGAGTGTCCAGTACTACAACTGACAATGACCTTATCATGTTACTTTTGGGGGGGGCAACTTTTTCAGGGTCAGTACTGTGGTTCTCAACAAAGTGACCTTGACTCTGATTTTGAATTTGTTAGTCATATTCGATTGTACTTTTGGATTCTACCTTGTATTTACTAATTCACAAAACACTGTCACAACAACAGTTTATAAATTCAAAATAAAAATATAAACAACAGAAAATACATACTGCTATGCAAAACTTCATCTCAAGATGACTAAGCATAAACTTCAGAGTTGGTTATTAAACTGGAAAATGAGTGATGTAAAGACACACACCTGTCATTTTCCTGTTTCCCTAACAACCCCTTTCCTCTCTTCAATAAAGAAATACGTGCATTCTCCCTTTTGTCAATCTTACTCCAAGAACTGACATCATGCTTTCTGAGTGAAGTAAAATAATAAATAAAGTCTGCTTGTGTCAAAAAAGACATTATAGATTGATTCCATAAATACTGAGTCAGAATACACTATGTGCTATGCCTTGGGCTAGGTTCTCGGGATATAATATAAGAAATTGTCCAGGTATACTTGATGGCTTCCTGTCTTCTTCTCTGACTTGTCACACCCTATATACAGATGGGCCTTTGATTACAACTAGAACTTTCCTCTCAAGAATAAAGCACATCTGCTTTCCCAAGGTCCACATGTAAATCGGCATTCCACCCTAATATCCCTAGCCTACTCTAGCAAAGTCAAAGTCTTGAGCTTGCTTCATTTTCTACTTCAATTTTATGACACTTGACTAGTTTTTTCATTTAGTTATAATAGTAAATTGGATATAATTGAGTGTTTTGAAACCTGGGCAGGCATTAAAACGAAGACTAAATTATTCTGATTCTCCTTCTTCCTAAAAATATGCAAGTTAGACTCTGAAAATTTGAGAGTGATTCTCATTCTATTTCTGATTTGTACAGATGGGTTTGCATGAATTATTGTCTGTAACAATTTTTCTTAAGTCAGAAACTTATCATAATTTTAAAAGAGATTATCAATTAAAACCAAATCCAGACTTAGATAAGGAGAAAAGATTACTGTAATGGGGGAGTAGGACTATGACAGTAGGGAGAACTCTCTGAACTTTTAAGATCTACAAAACTCTCAAAGGTCAGGCAGAATTGACTATTATTTATTGGGATCAGTAAACAAGGCTAGAACCTTGTTTGTGGGGAAGTGGGATGGGCAGACCTGTGATCAGACAGTTGATCAGGAATGTTTTTTGGTGAGTTCAGCTGATTCTCAGGAGGGACTCATAAAGGTGGGACCAAAGTTCAGGATCCTAGAGAAAACTGACTAAATTTTGGTCAAGTCAGGTTGCTGGGTATTTTGGCCATATTGCTCAGTGGCACAAATGGTTTAGCTACTCATGTATGAGCCAAAGAATGGGAATTTGGAGGATCTGTGTCTAGCCTTGTCAGATATAAACAATAGGGTCATCTATGAACCTTATCTAAGTAAGTAGTTCTTTGCAATAGGCCATTTTCTAGAACACAAAAAATGGGTGGGTACAGGGCAGTGGGGGAGGGCATTTCTTAACTGTTGTTATTTTCTAGGAGCCAATGGCTCAGGTAAAGTTCAATATTGTCAGGGGAAAGCTAAGCCAATTGAAATAGAGAGTCAACTAATACACAAAAATAAGTTATTTTGTACTCTTAACTAAACTCTTAGTCATTGGATGCTTAAATCAAGTATTTTATTTCATAAGGTGAACTGCATTCCATGCAATCAATACACAAGTAATTATTAAATATTTACCGGAAGATTAAAAACGGAAAACTTTCCTTAGTTTACTTTTTTTCCTACCTTTTGCAAAAACATAAAAACATGCATCTTGTCTGTAAAATTAGCATATAAGTCACATGACTAGATACAATGCCTTCTTTAGGAAACACAGTAATCTTAAAACCAATCCATTAAGTAAAAATTCATTCTTCCACTTTACATTTTAGATTCTCTGTCAGTTGGTTAGAAATAATTTTATATGCTCTGCGATTAAAATTGCTTACAAAAAAGCCCATGAAATAAAGCCCATAAATGAGTTGCAATTTAACAGACCTATTTCATCTTTTAAATCTCATATTACCATTTCCACGAACATGATTTGCTGAAATTGAGTCACTTGCACGTTATGGGAAGATTACATTGAATACACATTAAATAAGTATTTAATATGTACTTTTTCTCCATATCAAGATTTAGGAAATATATTTTTTTCAAAAGTCTTAATATGAGATATACTAACAGTTCTGTTTCTGTGCAGTTCATTAGAAGTTGCACTAACCTTAATATATAACTTATTCATTGGAAAAAGAGATGGTAATTAGTGCTGAAGAAGAATTAAATCAGGTTACACTGAGAGCTGAGTGAGTGCACAAAAAGAAGTGGTGGGGTGGTGATTCAACTACTTCCCACTGTGCCTCAGGAAAATTCCTGAAATGGACATTTCACAGAATTTTTTTTCTATCTACTTATAGTTGTACAAAGAATATAAGAAGTCATTGTTTTAGACAAAAGATGAGCTAGACCAGACATAAAAAAGATGCCTTTTTCCTTACACCCTTGCACGTATAATAAGTGGGCACCGGAGATTTAACAACAATGTGAGAGAGAGGTGTTCTGCCAAACGGGGTTTGAGAAAGTTTATGGGAACAAACTTTCCTGCGCCATGGCTAAGAGAAAAGCCTCATAAATTCCTCACCCTTGCCCCATTGGGGCATCCAGAATAACCGATGTAGAACTGACCCAGTAACTGTGTTCCCAAGTGCACAGTATGTGTGGAAGAAGAAATATTACAAGTATAAGAATCAATACTTTAAACAAAAATCACTAACAAAACAGCTGGAGGGAAAAGTCTAAAGAATAATTATAACGGCCCTGTCCATGTGGAAAAAGCCACTGTCCTTCTGGTCATAACTCAAGGCTCTCTGAAGACTTCCCTAATGTCCCTAGGCACTCTTTACTTCTTCCTTGCATGCGTGTTCAGTTTATATAGTGTCAACTATTTCTCCTGTATGCTCTAAGAGATGAGAAAGAATGAGATGTGCTGAAATAAATAATCAAAATCAAGATATGTAGAATATACTTAAAACTAAACCTTGCCATATCATCCCCACTCTTGTACTATTTAACAATATAAAGTTAACATTTGGCCTACGTTTCTGGTATAATTTCTTATTTTTAGTGTAACTAGGACAACATTCTAACCAAGAAATTTATATACTATGCTACGTGGTATATACACCTGAAGATTAGGTGATTGCTGACATTCTTTCTTGTGCTGTGGTGTGCGAAATTGGTTAAATATTATGCTTCTGAAAACACTTTTAAAAAGTGAGCATTTCATGTTCAAAGGGAAAAAAAATATATGAAAACTGATATATCGAGAGCCAAGAGTAAACCATACAAGGTTTTGCAGTATCTCTGTGCCATGTCATATGCCCTTTCTGGCCTACAATATAAGAAACTAAAAAGCTTAATAATTTCAACCAGCTCACAAATAAAAGAGTTATTTCATTAACTACTTTTACTGTCTGCACTCTTCCTGGGGTGCCTAACTTACTCCATATAAGGGTCCTTGATAAAGGTCTACCTCTATAAATAATCCAAGCTTTGGAAAGCCTGACATGGTTTATTGAACACATATAAGATCTTGAATCTGCTTAGATTTCTAAGTACTCCAACTTATGAACAGACATTTTCAATAAGTAACTATAAAATGCGATTATTACAAGTAAAGTGGGAAGAACAAAATTAAGGCTCTGAACTTTAGGATCAAACCAGGGACCACACATCTCCCTTGGGATTCCCGTAAGTCCACTGTAGGCACATCAGCAATTATTGATTTTAGTTCACTTTAGGAAAATATTAGTTTAACAATTCTGACCTTGGGATGACATGCTACTTGCTGCTTTTCAGAAATCAGGGGGAGAACAATAAAGCATGATCACCTATCTGTATATTAGTTATTCACATATACTTTAAAATATAGTAAACTTATGTGTAAAGTATGGGTTTATACATTTTAAAAATACATATGATATAGGAGTGGATGAATGATTTTTTACTGGCAGAGTTTTGAATTGTAAGAAAGATAAACATTGGACACAGAATTTCTTAAGTTTTGGGGAACTGATTACTTTTTTAAAATCTGTCTTTTTGCATTATCTGACCATTGGGTGAAAGTATAAAGACGTGCTAAAGAGCAATGCCACGTTCAATTATGAATTCACATGTTGTTTTGCTTGTGTTACACAATCAAACATCACTTTGAAAGTGCAGGATGTTTTCCTGTAAAAATGCTTATGACTCTATCTAACTGTATCTCTTTGGTTCTTAGGAAAAAAACAACATTGCCAAGAAGGTTTGGGCTTTTATATTTAATATGAATTTAAATCCATCTGTAGCAACTCTATGTATTCTGCAAAATAGACATGAGTTTGCATTTGTATAATCAATGTCTTAAAACACTTTATAGATTAAATTTTTTGTAGCTTTTAATTACATCATTAGCCTGCTGAAAGAGTTTCCTAGCTGACCAGATGTGTATTTGGGGTTTTACAACCACATAAAATGGCTTGTATAAAATTTGACTTAAAATGTGAATTTTTTTCTCTCCTTCTCTAAAAGAAATAGCTCAAATATAATGTCCTCCACAAAAACATAACCTACTAAAACATTGTGGAGGTGCTCTGGAATTTCAATAATCATTTACAGCAACCAGACTTATTTAGAAACATCTAGTAGGAAAGTGTTTCATTGATTACTTTATTTTGTCACATATCATTCTTTGAATCAGAAGGTGGATGTGGACAATCAGTAAGATGTGAAAAATACTTAGAGTAGTAGAGTATTTCCACCAAAATCTAAGGTTTAAGAAATAAGCCTTGCTAAGTAAACAAAGATTTATTAGCTCACAAAAAGCACTGAGATAAGAAAACAATGAAAAGTTGAACATCACTAAAATTTAAAATTACAGTTAATTAAAAAATACCATTAAGAGAAGGAAAAGACAAGCCACAGAAAGGAAAAAAAAACCTATTTGTCTTACATATTTCTGAGGAATGACTCATTTTCTGAATATATATCCACAATATATAAAAGACTCTTAGGGGCCAGCCCCATGGCTGAGTGGTTAAGTTTGCGCACTCCACTTCGGTGGCCCAGAGTTTCACCAGTTTGGATCCTGGGCACGGACCTAGCACCGCTCATCAGGCTGTGATGAGGCGGCGTCCCACATAGCACTGCCAGAAGGACCTACAACTAGAATATACAACTATGTACTGGGGGGCTTTGGGGAGGAGAAGAAGAAGGAAAAAAAAGAAGAAGAAGATTGGCAACAGGTGCCAGCTCAGCTGCCAATCTTTAAAGAAAAAAGACTTACAAATCAACAATGAAAAACGACAGCAAAAAACTAAAACACATATGGGCAAAAACTTGAACTGAAACTTCCCCAAACAAGATAGACAAATGACTGGTAAACATGTGAAAAAGTGCTCAATATCTCTGCTCATCAGAATAATGCAAATTGAAATCACAACGAGCTAGCATTTGCACTCATTAGAACGCATAAAGTTAAAAAGTTTAGCAGAATGTTGGTGAAGTTGTGGAGTAACTAGAACACACACACACTGCTGATGGGGGTGGTAGGAGATACAAACATCTTGGAGAATTGTTTGGCATTTCTTAGCCGTATAACAAAATAACATGTTGTTATTACATAAAAAATGGCTATATATATATATATATACCTTATGAGCCAAAAATTCCACTCTTAAACATTTACCCAAGAACAATGAAAATATAGATTCTCAAAAAATTCGTACAAGGATTTTTAGGCAAGCCTTATTCATAATAGCCAAATATGTGAAACAACTCGAATGGTCATTAACAGAGAAATGTATAAATGGATAAGAACTCGTGGTATATTTAAACAATAGATTACTACTTAACTATAAAAAAAGAGTAAACTACTGGTACTCAAAACAACATGGATAAACCTTTTTTAAAAAACAGCCTGAGAAGACAGAAACAAAAGAATAAATAATGTATATAAGATTTATGAAATTCAAGTAACAGGCAAAAGTAGACTCTAGTGATAGAAATCAGATTTGGGGCTGCAGGAAAGGAGGTGTGGAGGAATGAGATGTAGGAGACAAAAAGAAATTTTGGTGGGGTGGACATTTTCTATATCTTGTTGTATGTAATAGCTACAGAGGTGTATATGTCAGTCAATAAACATGAAACTGACCACCTAAGAACAATATATTTTATTAATATGTTAATCTCTACCTCTATTAAACTCTAAAGGTAAAATACAATATATTTTATTAATATGTTAATCTCTACCTCTATTAAACTCTAAAGGTAAAATATAGCAGTAGCACTAGCCATGATTCATGTTCCTCAAGGCACAAGAGATAAATTATGATACTACACACTAAATTTAGGATAACCGATGAAAAGAGGTGATACTTATATGATGCCTTTACTTAACCTATCTAAAATCTATTTGAAATTATGAAAGTAATATGTAATCATAATAAAAACGATTCTTTTAGAAGAATACAGTGAACTAAATTAACCCTCCACTCCCTCTCCCAAAGCTTACCCCACTCTCCTCTGCATTATTACCAATATTAAACATAAAATAGTAAAGGTTTTTTCCTTCCTAGAAAAGGAAAGAATGTCAGAAGTGAATTTCTGAGTACTTGCATGTAAATTTTCGTTCTATTCCTACATTTAAGCTTGGGTTTAAAATTATTTTCCATGTGCATTAGAAGGCACAAATCCATTGTTTTCTAGAATATACATTATTTCTGGTTAGAAGGATGATGACAATTTGTCTCTCATTTATTTGACAGTAACCATATCACTCTCCCTTTTTGGGTGATACTCTCTCTTTTTAATTGAAAATCGAAAGTGCAGCAAGATTGATTAGGTTTGTTTCTTCTTATTTACTTGGCATTTCCTTGATCATTTCAATCTGAAGATTCTGTGTTCAGCTCAGGGGAAATCTGGTCTATTAGCTCTTTATTCTATCTGATCCATTCTTTCTGGCACTTTCATGAGATGCAGTTGGAAATTCAGGGCATATTCTCTTTGACTTTTATATATTTGTCTCCTAATCACAAAAATAGCTATAAAATAACTTACTAAGCATTTACTAAATGCCAGGCACCTTAAATTCTTTTGATGAATTATTTCATTTAATCCAGCCAACTATCTTTTGAGGTAAATAATATATTTAAACTGATGTTAGCATATGAGAAACCAAAATATTCCTATGATTAAGTAAATTGTCCAAGGTCACAATTCAATAGATTACAGTGACTGAAAGATGGATTAGATGAACTGGACACCTAATTGCTCCTCTTTTTTCTTTCCAAAAAGAAAACTTTATTTTCTAATTATCTTAACTTTATTTTCTAATTGACTATTTTCTAACAGAGTTAACTTTATTATTCTTAACTTTATTCTCTAATTATCAATTTGGTCATCACCCATATCTAGTGTCAATCAGCATTTCTTCCAAAATATATTGCTTTATTTTTCTTTACTGAGATATAATTTATGGAGAGTAAAATGTACAGATCTTTAGTGTACACTTTGATAAGATATGATAAACATGTATACCTATGTAGCCAACACTCATTTCAAGACAGAGAACTTTTTCATCACCCTAGAAATTTCTGTTATGCTCCTTTTGAGTCAATCATCACTACTACGACCACTACCACCACCCACCCTCCAAAGGCAACAACTCTTTGAATTTCTCTCACCATAGATTATTTTTGTCTGGTCTTAATCTTTACATAAATAAGTCATATGCTATACACTTTTCTTTTTGTCTGCTTCTTTCCATCAACTCGACTTCTGTGAGATTCTTTCACTTTGTGTTTTGGAGTTTTACGTTTATTTGTTTCTTTTTGCTGAGGAAGATTCACCCTGAGCTAACATCTGTTGCCAATCTTCCTCTTTCTTTCTTTGAGGAAGATTAGCGCTGAGCTAACATCTGTGCCAATCTTCTTCTATTTTATAAATGGGTTGCCGCCAAAGCATGGCTGATGAGTGGTGTAGGTCCGCACACAGGATCTGAATCCAGGAACCCGAGCCGCCAAAGCGGAGCATGCCAAACTTAACCACTAGGCCTTGGAGCCAGCCCCACTTCTTTCATTTTGTTTAATGCATCAATGCTTTATTTCTTTTTTATTAATGTATAGTATTCATTTGTATGAATATAACATAATTTCTTTATAACTCTCCTGTTGAGAGAACTCTCTTTTTTACCATTATGAGTAGCATTGCTAGGTAATTCTTACGCAATTCTTTTTGTGGATGTACGCTTTCATTTCTCTTGGGTGAAAAGCTTGGAGTAGAATTTCTGAGTTAAGTTGTAGGTAAATATTTAACAGTATAAGAAACTGCCAACTTTCCAATTTCTTTTCTTTTTAGATGAATGAAATATTTTCTATAACCTGTCTAAAGATCCTTTACATTTGACCAGTAGATCAGAACAGAAGAAAACAATTGATTTGGATAACAAAGCTAACTTCAGTATCACCTTGGTAAAGGGTTAGCAACTGCCTTTCAGGGCTGATTGGTCTAAATACTCCCATCATAGCCAACTTCAAGCTACCAACATACCAACCAACTCCCAAAATTCCTGAAAATCTCACAGTCAGTTCTCCCAGTAGAAGTCAGCTTTGGTATCCAATTGGACCTATCATGTAATTTTTGGCAACAGGAAAAATAAAGCTAGGCAACTCACTGAACGATGTGGCCAACCTTCTCCCTAAATCTCTCTGTGAGAATGGAATAAACAAATAATAATGTTTACTGAATGCTAACTATGTACCAAGTAATAGGCTAAATTCTTCAGATGCAATATCTGTTTAAATCATTCAATAACCTACAGCTATGCTACGATGAAGGTACATTTTCACTGATAAACAAAGTGAGACACAATTAAGCAAAATGATTTCCCAAAGTCTCACCACTTGTAAACATTTCAAACCAGGCCTTCTAATGCCAAAACTCACATGCTCACCTTTATATAATTACATAGCTTCCATTCTTCAAGAGATAACACAAGATTTTGTTTTACCATTGAAGTATTAGTTTGTTCACTATTTAAAGCCTTGATTAACTGGAAGAATAGATACTCGATAGTGTAAACTGTTCAATTATATTTTATACAAGCTTTACAGAATCCACCGGACATTGCATTTGTGAAACAAACTCCAGAGATTATAATTATATACAAAGACAAATTTGAAATCTAGAATCAAGCAATCATGAGGAAAGAATGACTTTGAAGTGTATTCAAAAGCAATTCAAGTTAAATTACCATTATCTTAAGTCAGTACTAAAAATGTTTTGGAAAACTGGATAAAAGATGTATTTGCTTATTCATGAGATGTCTACATCATAAGATTTCTACACACATGAGATGTGTACAACAACAAATGTTGCTGTTGCTGCTGTGAATTTTATATATGAATATATGTATAACAACTTTACTGCAGAATAAAAATTATGTCTCAAGGCCGGCCCCGTGGCCAAGTGGTTGAGTTCACATGCTCTGCCTCGGCAGCCCAGGGTTTCACTAGTTTGGATCCTAGGCACAGATGTGGCACCTCTCGGCAGGCCATGCTAAGGCGGCGTCCCACACGGCACTACCAGAGGCACTCACAACTAGAATATACAACTATACTCGGGGGCTTTGGAAAGAAGAATTAAAAAAAAGAAGATTGGCAACAGATGTTAGCTCAGGTGCCAATCTTTAAAAAAAGAAAATTATGTCTCAATTCACCAAATGGTTAAGCTCATGGAGGAAAGTGAAATGTCAGCTGTCTTCAGTAAGAACTGATCCCCCAATGTCAAAGCCCCAAGCAAGCCTGACTTGTGCACTCTAGATAAAGCCAGCAGGGGAGCAGTTAGCCTTTCAAAAGACTGTTGGCCTCTAGGGAGATACCATTCTGACCTTTCATTACTTACAGCCAGACGTCTTGGAAGCTTCTGGGGACCGGTCGCGCTTCAGGTGAGAAGGAGTGGAAGCAAAGCATAAGAAAGGTAGCGGAGTTGGTGTCTACGGTGGCCCAGGAGGTACGCACAGAGCCGGAGCCTGCGCGATGATGCGATTTGTGCTGTTGTTCAGCGGGCGGAAGTTGCGCCCGCAGAAATGTTACCTGGCCGCGTCAGACAAGCAGCAAAAGGAGAGCATTTGGGAGCTCCCTCAGGTGGTTCTGACTTGCAAGCCCAGGATGTGCAGCTTCCTGGTGTGGAGGGACCTCAAAGTCGTGTAGAAGGGATAAGCCAGCCTCCTCTTCTGCTGCACCATGGAGGGCCAAGACTATGAGCTCGTCACACTGGAGCTGACCCACCCATGTGTGGAACTCCTCGACTCATACTTTGGCATCATGTGCCAGCTGCCATCATCTTCAACTTTGAGAAGGCCTCCTTCATCTTGGATGAGTTTTTGATGGGAGGTGATGTCCAGGACACCTTCAAGAAGTGTGTGCTGAAGGCAGTGGAGCAGGCGGACCTGCTACAGGGGAGGAGGAGTCACCCTTGAGAGTGCTGGAGGAGGCGAGTCTGGCAGGTCACCTGCGCCTCGCCAGGAGGAGGTGTGGGAGCTGGAGGAGAGGCAGAGCATGCGTGACTGCTTCTCCCACATCTCACGAGGGCCCTTTTCTTGGTGGCATCCAGCTGCCCCTCCTCTGCTGCCTCACCTTCTTTGGGAGTAAACTCTGGGCTCAGGACCCTCAAACATTCCCCCCCCCCCCCCCCCCACCCCACCCCACCCCACCCGCAGCTTCTGTCCCTCCTCTTCGCACTGAAGTTTTTAGGAGCTAGGAGGCAAAAAAATGTGCTGCCATTTGGGTACAAAACAGGGATGCTATTTAGCCTTCATTCCCTGTCTCTGAAGAACTAATGTTGCCCAGACTTCCTCCCCTCCCTTGTAACAGTAAATATATACATACGTCAGGTTAAAGGGAAATGGTTTTAGGGCTCTTCTCTTCTCCCTGCCTCATAACCTGCCTGCACTTCTCCCCGCAGGCAGCCTGGGCAGCTTCTCTGCCTGGGAGGGAGGCTTCTGGGTCCTGAGAGGCAATTCTCTTCCTTATCTGCCTCCCCCCTTCCTTTTTGGCTGCAGTGGACCCCTCCGGGTGCCAGGAGAGGAACAACATAGTTCATTTTTTTCTAACCTTGCCACTTTGACGGGACAGGAGGCTGGAGGAAGCACAGGCTTTATGGGAGACAGGCCCTGTCCCTCCTTCACTCCGTGTTCTGGGTGAGGCAGGAGCTCAGGAGGTTGGGGGCGGGCGCTGGGAAGTGTCTAACTTTATTTCCTTTCCTCTGAAATAAAAGGAAAAGTATTTGGGGTGTGGGGAGTGAGTCATATGTAAAGAGTATCAAGTGGGAAAGCCATAAGGGTCTCTGATTCCTTCAGAATAATCTAACTCTCCTAAAGCTGAAAGCTGAGATACATTCTCTTCATCCTTGTGCAGATGAAGGTAAATTCAGATTATGCAAAACTGTGCTCTTGGTTAAGTATGCTTCACCATTTTAGCTCCACTTTTCTGCCTTCTTTTACTTTCAGCAGCATTCTCTAAGTGTTCTTTGAGGTCTAAGCCTCAAAAGACTGTTTCTTACGTGCAAAGACTAGAATTTTCATATTTTAAAGTCTGACTCATCACAACGCCAGCACATTATAGAAGCACGATATTAATGTGTTAATACTAAAGGTGCCTGCCTTTATCTCATAGAGAGGAAATGTAGCCTTCCTATGCAAAACTGGATTTGCTGTATATCTAGTCTGTTTATTTTCTACTTTGTCAGGCGTGTAATGTGGTTGTTTAGGAATTAAATATACACAGTTTGATTGATTAGGATTTTAATCCTGGCTCTTTCACTTCTTATCTGACCTTAAACTAGTGATTTAAATGTTTTTAACTTCATATTCCTTATATATAAAATAGGATATTGATACCCATTTCCTAAGATTGTTCTTGTGTTGTCATGTACATGTAAAATAATCAACACAATGCCAGGAGTATGATGAGTTTACTTATTTGTTTACCTCCTATTTTATTTTCCAAAGTAAGTCATATAAGTTATAATTTATAATAATAAGTTATAAGTTATGTCCTCAGTATCCTCATAATGTCAATGGCATATATTTATTTAGCTTTTATTGTGTTAATTTAGTGTGGTCTCCAAGTCTGGGACACAAGTTGACTGACCAAAACTACTTTAAGCCAGAAAATACTTAACATTCAGTACCATGTAGCCAGGTATATATTCCCTCTTACCGTTCTTCAATTTAAACTTCCCCTTAACTATAGACAATTTATCCAAACATTCCCAAACTCAAAATCTCGCACTTCCACTGCTAGCTTCTCCACTCTTCTCAACCCTTTTGCACTAATTCAGAAATAACCAGTGCAGCTCTAAATAGAAATAGGAGCAGTATCTGGAGTAGAGAGGTACTGTTTGAAAAGTATCATTAGGCTGCTGAGAGATTACCATGTGCCAGACATTGTTCTAATCTCTTTTCATCCATTTACCACAACACTCTATGTCAGGTACTATAAATGTTCCCATTTGACAGATCAAGAAATGGAGACACAAAATGTTGAAGTCATTTGCTCAGTCACACAGCTAGTATGTAGCAGATCTAAAAGTCAAGTTGAAAGAGCCTGGTCTCAGAACCTGGCCTCTTAATCACTATAAATTACCTCTCATAACTGCTCCAATAACTTCTGCAAATAAATCGTTTTCCAAAATCATAAATATAATTGAAATAATAATCTATATCTTTGGGACTACACTTCAGTTGTATGCAGCATTATATTGTTTTAAGTTAATTTAGTTTCATAATAAATCAGATTTGGGTAAAAGAAAACATCAAATAGAAATGTGAACAATAGTAGAGTGAATGTTGTTAATGAAGACAACTAAAGTGTATGGTTTTCGTCTCCAGATACTTGCCTTAATACTTCAGAATGCTAAATTAGTGATAAGACAAAGTGCTACATTATAACAGTAAAGTAGCAAATGAATAGTTTATTTGAGGTGGGTTGGAGGGGAAAAGCCTCACAAAGGAGATCCTCCTTAGCCTGGGCGTATGTAGTGAACACACAAGCTAGGAGACGCAAACAAGGCAATGGAGGTTGAATAAAGCACATGAATAGAATGACAGAGTTTTGAAAACAGGTTTCATGTCAAAGGAATAGAAGCCTGGCACGTTGAAAATGCTAAAGGTGTCCAAAAGAGTGATGTATAGGCCTAGGAAAGGGGGGGAAGACAGGTTTGGGGATAAATCATGAAAAGCATCCCTAACGACTCTACTAAGGAGTCAGCCGTGTATTTTGCAGGAAGCAAAAGCCAAAGGGTTTTCAAGCAGTCTTTACTCACTGGTTTTGAAATGGCTAGTTTCCTATAAAAATACAGCTATTTCTACAAGGGAAATAAATGAATCTGACATAATCATTTTTAACACCTTAGGGTATATAGGAACAGTAGGTATGAATCAGAGTTGAGTCAGAGTACAAA
Source organism: Equus quagga (assembly GCF_021613505.1). NCBI lineage: Eukaryota > Metazoa > Chordata > Mammalia > Perissodactyla > Equidae > Equus > Equus quagga. The sequence goes on along the minus strand of NC_060272.1, from coordinate 38,952,924 downwards.
ATCTCTCCTAATGTTAGAAATGTAACTTTGTCTTCCAATAAGCCAAAATGATTTCTATTTTTATGCCCCATTCTGCCAGAATGACAGGAATTCTGTTATAGTCATTGAGTTTCAAACCCTTCCTGGAATCATGCCTAATCCCTAAAGCTTTAGAAATTAATTGGAAGGAAGGGCGATTTGATGCTCCTCCACTACTTCATAAAGCCCTTCTTGGTCCTTGGAGTCAAGCCCAGAGCCCTTTTACCCCATCCTTTTATCCTCCAGCATTTCTACCCTTGGCTAAAATTATAATTAAATGTGTAATCATGTAAACATGCCATTCAGTGTCTTCTCTATCTCTCTGGAATATAAACTCTCTGTGGTCAGGAGCAGGATCTGTCTGTCCATCACTCTGCCATTGTACTTAGCCTCATTCCTGGAAGTTTTAATTTCTGCATACTTTTCTTTTTTTTTGGTGAGGAAGATTATCCCTGAGCTAAGATCTGTTGCCAGTCTTCCTCTATTTTGTATGTGAGTGGCCACCACAGCATGGCTTCTTGAGCAGTAGGTAGGTCCACATCGAGGATCCAAACCTGCCAACCCTGGACTGCTGAAGTGGAGCATGCAAACTTAACCACTACACCACCAGGTAAGCCCCTGCATACATTTTTTTAAATTATTGAATGAGTTAAATGAAACCCCAGTGGCCAAACATTGAGGAAAGTCCGGATCAGTGGAAGATCATTTCTAGACAGGAAGTACTATTTAGCGCCCATCTATTTACTTTACACTTCAAAAAAAATTTGTTTGACACATTTATTTGATGAAATTTTATTCAGAAGATGCCTTTTCACAGAGGCTTATTACTTAGACATAAATAACTAAGATAAGGGACAACCTGAAGAAAGATTATTGCCAGCCTCATTTGTATAGCTATGGAAATAAATGAAGACAACCCACATGAAAAGAAACAGAAGCTACTTATTCGAACTTTGCTCTAGCAAAGGGGTCAGCCACCATCAGTTGTGTTTTGCAGAGATTTAGAAGCAGGCAGGAAAACAAGAAAAGTTTTTAGTGGAAAAAGGGAAGGTTTCAGGTATGTTCTGATTGGAGATTGTTGGCAAAGGGAAGCTAGAGGCAGGCAAAGTAAAAACTAGACATCTTATGTGATTGGTTTGGGGAGCATATTTAGCTTTCTTTGGTTGGCCTTGAGTTGGAATCATTGAGCAAAACTGGGGAAACTGGCAGTCATTGACCAAATTCTGACTGTTTTGGGATGATTGCTGTGGAGGTTGATTGCTTCCCGATTGGTTGCTACAGAGGTTGTGGGTGAGAGATCTGTTGTCGTTTACTGTCTGTTCATTGTGCGTTTGTCTATTCAGTCTCTCATCACTCAAAACATACTTTTAAGGCAAGATTAGCTGATTACTATGGTCATACTGTATACTTTTTTTTTTCTCCTATGGCTTCTCTATTTCCGCTCTTCTGTTTCTTGTTGTTGTTTTTTTTTTTTAAGATTGACACCTGAACTAACATCTGTTGCCAATCTTCCTCTTTTTTTTCTCTCCTCAAAGCCCAGGTACATAGTTGTAGATTGTAGTTGTAAGTCCTTCTAGTTCTTCTATGTGGGATGCTGCCACAGCACGGCTTGATGAACAGTGTGTAGGTCTGTGCCTAGGATCTGAACTGGTGAACCCTGGGCCACTGAAGGAAAGTGTGCGAACTTAACCACTACACCACTGGGCCAGCCCTCTTCAAGCATGTTTTGATCAGCGCTATGCTGGTGCTTCTCTGTAATTCTTTTGGTTCTACTCTCCGACATTTGTCAGTTTCAGATGCAAGCTGACCTTGATCACAGTGGTTAATGCCTAAAGTAGTTTCATTTTTCACATCTGTTCTATATACCATACAGAAAAAAATGAGATTTCTTTTGTGAGCAACTGCACAAGAAAAGCCCATTGATTAGATCCTAATCCTATATTGGTTTTCTATTGCTGCTGTAACAAATTACCACACATTTAGTGGCTTAGAATTTACAAATTTAGTCTCTTACAGTTCTGGAAATCAGAAGTCTGAAATCAGCTTCACTGGGTTAAAGTCATGGCGTCCGTGGGACTGGTGTCTTTGGGAAGCTCGAGGAGAGACTCTGTTTCCCTGCCTTTTTCGATTTCTAGGGGCTCCTTCTAGTGGTTGTTTGTATTCCCCAACTTGTGACCCCTTTCTCCATCTTCAGAGGGTGTCACTCCCATCTGCTCTCATCATCACATCGCTTTAGCCTCTGTCTCTGACTCTCCTTCACTGCTTCTGATAACGACCCATGTGATTACGTTAGGGCCTGTGGGAATAATCCAGGACAATCTCTATTCCTGGAGCCCTTACTTTAATCACACATGCCAAGTCCATTTTGCTACATAAAGTAACATTCACAGGTTCAGGATTAGGCCGTGGACATCTTTGGGAGGCCATTTTTCAGCCTACTGCAGATCTCCAGCCTTGTTTTGTCTAATGGAGATAGGCATGGTTTAAATCAATCATGGAGACAAGTGGAATGAGTTTACAGAGCAAACTCTAAAGCTAAGAATATGATCAAACTCATGTCCACTGCATCGCTGCCACAGTGGGCAGCATGAATGCATGCTGGGAAGGTAACAACTGTCCGGTTCTGCTCTCAGCCATAAAATTAATGATAAAAGAAACATCCCTGGGTATGGATGGATGCTCAGGGTAAACCTCCAACATAGAAAATAGGGGGAAAGCTGGGCCCTGAAGACAATAAGAACAGAAGGAACTCTAAGAAGGGTTCTCTTTTATTGTTTTCTAAGGAACAAACATCTGGACTGAGACTGAATAACAGAATCAAGGAACTAAAAGTAGGAATGAACAGTAAGAACCACAAAGAATGGAGAGCAGGTAACAGGAGTTAGGTAAGTATAGACATATTTTCCTGAATAGGTGTGTGGTTAGGGGAATAATTTAAATGTTGGAATATGGGAGAGAAAACTCCATTAGCTGTATGGTGCTGATCTTTTCATATTTGCTGCTTAAAGTAGCTTTTTTCAGCGAATTAGTGTCCTAAACAGGAAGATTAAAATAAAGTACTTCATAAAATGAGATGGATTTTTAACCTTTTTGCCACATTTAATTCTGGCAGTCAGTGTTTCTGAGTAACAGCAGTGTTACTTGATTTTTCAAAGATAAACCATGTTTTAAAAGTCTAAAGTCTTCAAAGATGTTATGAGAATTTTGCTTGATATAAATTATAGTTTTGCTACTCCCCACCTCTTACAAAATGTGGCATGAGGGGAGATTTCTGAAAGGCAAAGAGAAATCAGTAAAAACTAAATAGAGGGGCCAGCCCCATGGCGTAGGGGTTAAGTTCCGTGCAGTCCACTTCAGGGGCAGGTTCGGATCCCAGGTGTGGACCTACACCTCTTGTCAGCAATGTTGTGGTGGCATCCCACATATAAAGTGGAAGAAGATTGGCACACTGTTAGCTCAGAGCTAATCTTCCTCAGCAAAAACAAAACAAAATTGTAGATAGAAATAACACATTTTTAGGGGCTGGCCCTGTGGCCGAGTGGTTAGGTTCGTGTGCTTTGCTTCTGTGGCCCAGGGTTTTGCCGGTTCGGATCCTGGGCATGGACATAGCACTGCTCATCAAGCCATGCTGAAGAAGAGTCCCACATGCCACAACTAGAAGGACCCACAACCAAAAATATGCAACTATGTACCGGGGGATTGTGGGAGAAAAAGGAAAAATAAAATCTTTAAAAAAGAAAAAAAGAAATACATTTTTAACTGCTATAAAAATGTACATGAAGAAATTTATTTATTTAAGGATGTTTATAAATTCTTAATTAGAAATAATTACTTCAAAGTAATTCAAATGTTTTTTATTTATAAAGAAAAACAAATTCTACTTTTCAAATTACTTAATCTCAAAATAAAGTAGCTTTAATTGTCATTTAGAGTCAATGAGAAGTGTTATCCTACAGGATAATACTCTCAATTATAAAAAAGAAACCTTATTTTTTAGATTAATAAAATAATGCTTTCCTCCCAAAAGTCCTAAATTTATAGGCAGTTTCAATATTTATTCCCTCTGTCAAGTTACTGTATACTCAAGTCCAGAGACCATCTCCTATAAGACTAATTTTTTTTGGGGGGCATTTTTAAATGTCATTGTCATGTCAAGAACCAAACTCTGTACACTGAATAAAACAAAGCAGAAAGATGAGTTTATTGCAAGGGTTTTGACCTGCAAGCCAGGAAACTCAAGACTACGGGAGCAATGAGTTTCAAGTTGCTCACAGACTACAGAGTTTTTAGAGGGTGAAAGCGGAAATTAT